>NW_003558197.1:0-1167 GCF_000090795.2 Amphimedon queenslandica
CCTCGATACAGTCTTCCAAGTCGTCGTACAATAATGCGACAGAGTCTGCCAGAGCTATACGAGACAAAGAAGAGAGATCTTCTTGAAGCACTAGGCAGGATTGATTACTGCTCTCTGACAACTGATTTATGGACATCAAGAGCAAATATGGGATATATAACAGTTACCTGTCATTTCATCACATCAGATTGGTCCCTTAAATCAGCTGTTTTATCGACAAAACATGTTGATGAGTCCCACACAGCAATCAATCTTGCTGCGATCCTCAAAGCCATCACAGATGAATGGAATATAACTGACAAAGTCTGCTGTGTAACAACTGATAATGCTGCAAACATTACAAATGCAATCAACCACAATTCATGGAAAAACTTACCATGCTTCGCTCACAAGATAAATCTTGTTGTGACAAATTCACTTTCTGAGCTACCTGAATTGTCATCGTTGATACAGTCAGTGAAGAACATTGTCAGCTATTTTCATAGAAGTACAAAGGCTTCTGACAAGCTAAAGGTCATTCAAGCTCGACTCAATTTACCAGAGCATAAGTTAATCCAACATGTTGACACCAGATGGAACAGCGTCTTCTATATGCTACGAAGGTACTTGGAGCAGGATGAAGCAATTCGAACAACACTGTGCCTTCTCAATCGTAGTGACTTACTCATAGCAAGTGATAAGACTGCAATACTCAAAGAAGCTGTTGATACTCTTCAGCCATTTGAAGCTGTCACAACTGAGATGTCATCAGAAAAATATCTGTCTGCTTCAAAAATTATCCCATTAGCAAAATCACTTATGATGATATCCAGCCAAAAAACAAGCGAATTAGCAGCAAAACTCCTTCATCATACAGTGGCGGAGCTGGAACTAAACTGATGCCCGGGCCCGGATGTGGGTGTGTCCACTTTCTAACTTTTTCTTTGGGTATTTTACTTGAAAAGTGCTTGCTAATTACTTATATGCACCTGTATACCCTTGTTAGTACTCTGGTGAGGCTTGTGGTTGGCTTTATCTAAACTTTAGGGAAGGAATTGTTTACATTGCATCTAATGAATATCATTACAGAGCTTTGATGCCCGGGCCTAGGCCCGGGTGGGCCCGGGTTCAGCTCCGCCACTGTCATCATATGAGAGGTCGGTTTTTTAATGTAGAAAACAATCCAAT
>NW_003558198.1:0-1167 GCF_000090795.2 Amphimedon queenslandica
ACTACACTTAGCATTAACACAACAAATAAATACCATAATACCAAGTACATATATGCAGGAGGTACAAGTAAACTACTACTTATCATTTTAAAAATAACTGTATATACTTATCTCTATATCCAATATCAGAAGTATAATGAAATACACTGAACTCTAGTGATCTGGCTTAGGTACAGGTGTCCAAAATTATGAAAACTGAGCAGCTGTAAAATTATTTTGCGCTCTGACGGCTCTGTAAGATTATATTTCGCTCTATGATAAAAGAAGCGTAATTTGTTAGAGTTATTTCAAAATAATTTACCTATTAGCTCTTAAAAGAACTGGTAATCACTTAGTCTGCGCACTGCTGAACACACAAGTATGCAGAGAAAGAGAAGAATAGAGCGAATATTCACCCAGTGCAGTCAGTCACTATGGCAACTCTGAGCATGCGCATTAAGTTTCAAAATGGCGACTAATTTTAAGGGGAGGTGATATCACGCCCAAATAACTAGTTTATAATCTAATATGAATGAAGATATGGAAAGCACCTTTGTGGTCCTTGACTCACGCTCCAAGGAATGATGTGAAAGTCAACTTGAGCTGTTCTCTAGTTTAAAAGATTATCCGGTGCATAGAAGAAGATGAAAGAAGAAGAAGAAGAAAAAGTCTGAAGAATTTTGCAGAAATTTGAATTTGGGCCTATTATACAGAAATCCTTCCGCTACACTACAGTCCACTTTAAAGGTACCAGGAGAATCGCTCAGTGAAGGAGAGCTCATCTAAGCCATTTATAAAGCTGTACAAGGTAAGATAGAAGAGTTATAATCATTTGAAAATTATAAATTTGGTCGCCATCTTGAAAAATCAACCTCAACCCTACATATAGGCTACCGCCTATATAATATATGTACCATGTAGTCTAGCAAGGTAATTTATGCAGCTGAAACCAGGTGCTATGTTTTGGAATTTAATGATAAGTAATAACAGTTGCCACATTTAATTGACATATTGATTGAAAGTAATTTATATTTTAATAAGTACCTGCTAGAATCATGGTAGTTATGTTTAATTATCATCTAATCCATAATAAAGTGCATTCCAGAGCTTATAGATACGAAGAAGGCCAAGAAGAATTTGCACAGTGCCAAATGTTATGATGTTGCGAGACAGCAGAGCAAAGAGGAT
>NW_003558199.1:0-1167 GCF_000090795.2 Amphimedon queenslandica
CAGCAGAGCCAAGACATGCTTCTGCTCTACTTGAACTTCCTCTTCACTTCCTAAATTTGCTTCAAGTAACACAAGATGATTTTAGTGGAGTAGTGTAGAGTAGGAGGGCCAGCCAGTCAGGAAGATAAAAAGAATAAACAACTAGTTTACTTAGCAACATTTTAGTGCATTTTTGTAAGTAAGTAAATTCCTGGGCCACATACTAACTTCCTGGGCTACTTATTAACTTCCTGGGCTACTTATTAACTTCCTGGGCTACTTATTCACCTCCTGAAAATTTACTTATTAACCTCCCAGCAAACTTGGCAGTAAGTAAATTATTTATGAGCCTAAAATCAAGCAATGTGAAGTTGAAATATGGTTATTACTTCAAAGCATGCCGTTGTATTGTATACATATGTACAGTGTAATCACAACACTTGAAGTGTTTGTGTACTTTACGCATATAAGCCAATCCATTATTGCAAAACACTAGCAGATAAAACAGTGAAAGTTTATTTATCACAAAATAATATCCCAATAGCTTTAAAATAATTCACGAAATATAATAAAAAGTAATACCAGTAACCACACACATCATTCACACACACACAAGAGCAAAAAACACAATGACTTAATTCTAAAACAGTATTTACTAGTATAAAGGACTAATGACTACTGATGCCAGTCAATATACTATGCACACACACACACACACACACACACGCACACGCACACACACACACACACCTATAGAGTAGAGATTACTAAAATAATAATAATTATTAAAAAGGTCCTTAAAATAGACAAAATAAACAACATAGTACTGCAGTTTTTTTACCAAAAAGTTCTTTCTATATGTAATCATTGTTAACTTGATTTGGATTCATTATTATGCTAAAATTAGAGCTATTGTTGCTAACATACGTATACAGTGTATCATCATCCACTGGTACTGTCTTACTAGTACTAACATATGCTGGATTATCCTGTAGTGTTGTAGATCCAGTAGTTGTAACATATGCTGGATTATCCTTCAGGGTATCAATAATAGTATCATGATCATCATTTGTAGATGTTGTTAAGATCTTTAAAGATGTGCTTAGTTCCTCAGGATTACTTTTAAATGATGATTTTGATCTTTTCTTCACACAAACAATAATGACACATGCTACTATTAGTAGACAT
>NW_003558200.1:0-1167 GCF_000090795.2 Amphimedon queenslandica
AATAGACCCAAACATAAAATCATCCAAGTAATGCATGATGTTTTGAATTCCCTGGTAATGCTGAATCCTACCAGAGCATTTGCTAACACAGTAAAAATTTTGGGGGCATAGCGTAGCCGAAAGGGGAGGCAATGATTAATGAAAACTTGACCTTCTCAACACACCCCCCGAAAGGTTGTACATCACTTTAGTGGACTAGGAGAATATGCAAAGCATTCGGAAGATCCAATTTCATCGTCTGAATAGACCTGCCCAAAGCCAGCACATAATCCACAGCATCATCAATAGAGGGATAGCTGAGAGAACAACGGTCTGGTGAGATACTATCATTCACGCTCAGATTCCTACGTGAAGACAAATCAAGTATCATCCTCCAAGGTAGACAATCATGACCCTTTGGAACCAATCCCGCTGGACTAGTAGGTAAAGAAGACGAGCATGGCCATGGACCAGACATCCAACCAGTAGCCTGTTCCGAGGCAAGGTAAACACTAACTACTGAGAGCATTGACCGACAGGAAGGATGGGTATGAGAGGAAGAGCAGATCACAACATCCTCGGACACCCTAACCAAGAAACTGGCTCTGACCCCAGACCCAACATATTTAGTCAGCTGCTGGTCAGGGTAGCAAGACAATAAAGATGACAACAATGAGACATTAATAGGAGACACCACTGGATATCTATTATATAGGCGGTAGCCTATATGTAGGGTTGAGGTTGATTTTTCAAGATAGCGACCAAATTTATAATTTTCAAATGATTATAACTCTTTTATCTTAGCTTGTACAGCCTTATAAATGGTTTAGATGAGTTCTCCTTTAGTGAGCGATTCTCCTGGTACCTTTAAAGTGGGCTGCAATGTCGCATGATCAATTCCTGAGAATAGGCCCAAATTCAAATTTCTGCAAAATTCTTCAGACTTTTTCTTCTTCTTTCATCTTCTATCAACACGGAAATCTTTAAAACTAGAAAGCCTCTTGTGATAGCATTTGCATCATTCCTTAGAGCTTGTGTCAAGGACAAGACAAGTACTTCTATTATCTTACTTAGTTAAAGTTTATAAACTAATTATTTGGGTGTGATCTATCACGCTCCTCTGTTTGAGACACCATTTTGAAATAAATGCGCATGCGCAAACTGCAAAGTTGCTATACATTACTGTGC
>NW_003558201.1:0-1167 GCF_000090795.2 Amphimedon queenslandica
AGGATCCCCTGGTTACCATAGACTTGTAAGCAACATGTTGCCAGAAATAGAAGGCTGTTCTATTTCTGGCAACATGTTGCTTACAAGATCAAAGTAACCACAAAGTTGCCAGCAACATGTTGCCTAGTGCAAGGGCGTAGGGAGGAAAAAAGGAAGGGGTAGGCTGCGAGCATAGATACTACATACACACATGGATATGAAACAGGAAGTCGGTATCCAATTAACTCTTTGAAGTTCACCTGTAAACGTCATAACCAGCATAGCTCTATCCTTGGCGCTTTTCTCTCTGTCTATGTTTTCAAGAATTTTCTTGACTCACTTATTTTTGTGAAAGAAGGTATATAGGTGTTTTTGTTTTGTTCAGTAGACCTAATAAATATATTATCATTTCATTTTGTCAACAGGCCTCATGTTTACATGACAAAATTAGAAGACCTCCATTTTTATTTGTAACCACCTTTTCTAGACTCTCGAACGGAGTTAGCTAGTAAGCCTTGGAATCATAATAGTGTATTGTTTGTTACATGGACTGAAACTATTTTCGTGTCAATGTAATGAGAAATGACTGAGATAATAGCCAAAAACTAGTTTTTTTTTTTTTTTTTTTTTTTTTTTTTTTTTTTTTTACAACAAGAAAAATAGCACAATTGCTAATAGACAACATAAATAAAGAAATAAAATATTTAATGGAGTTATTAATTACAAGTTACAATGAACATACAGTTTTATATAGGAGAGAGAGGAGGAGAGTTTGATAGAAGAGGGCAGAGAGTTCCAGAGTTTTATTGTAGAAGGGAAGAAAGAGTGGTGGAGAGAGGAAGATTTACATGAAATAAGTGAAAGGTTGCCTTTTTTGTTGGAGCGGAGAGAATAGGTGGAGGGAGGAGCAAGGATTAGGGGGTGGGATGGACAGAAAGTCAGGTTTTCTTTGAACTTAAAAAGAGAGATTATCTTGGACTTGGTTCGGCGGTAACCACCTTTTTGAGACTTCTGCACCAGGTATGAACAAGTTACTACTTTGAGTGTATTCATTAAGGCCTCTTATATAGACTGTTTATGGTTTCATTTTTCTAGATGCTATGTTTCAAAAGTAATAATATATTTTTTGCAAGTGTTTCAAAGAGGTGTGGTTTAATTTTTAGTGAGAACTGAGTAGTGAAAGAATAG
>NW_003558202.1:0-1166 GCF_000090795.2 Amphimedon queenslandica
ATGTACAGTTCTCTATCCAAACCACTAGTGGCCCGGTGGTGGTGGAGTATATGAAGACAGGACCATAAGGACGATTAGCAGCATCAGTGTTAGCATATGTACCAATGACATTGACATTTGTTATAATGATAGCTGAATGGACTGTTAAGTTAAGCAAAGCTTCTGAGTAGTAGTTGTCATATAAGGAAGTGTTGGATATTGACACTGCATTAGAAGCAACTACCCAGTCAGCACTGTTAGTGATAATAAGATTACTGATAAAGACTGATCTAAAGTAACGTGTAATGAAAGACGGTGTTGAAATATGATCAATATCTTGATCAAAATCAAATATTAGATTCGATAATATCAACAAAGCAGCAGAATACTGTGGCCCCTCAATAAGGAGAGGAGATAAACTAGAGCTATTATATGATATAGTGGGTGGAACATTACTGGTACCACACAGTGTCAGGCAAGAGAAATCAATGTTCAATGATATTGATATTGCTGATGAGATCACCTGATCACTTGATATCAAAACTAACCATGACGTATTAGTAGCACTGCTCTGTAGATTAATTTGATTTAATGTATAATAAAGAGACTTACAGGATACAGCCTCATCAGTGATACAATGAGATGCATCAGTTCCATTCATACTAATACTAATGGTACGTACTACATCTCTTGTACATGGATAGTCTCCTAGTATTGACAGGCAATGAGGAGATGGTGTAGTAGAAACTGGTAGAAATAGAGGGGAACTCAAAAAGAAGAGAAGAGAGAGAAATCTTTCCATGTCTGATTGTAAGGAATAGAGCAGTAGAATTGACAGCACTGCAATAACTAATAATAGTAATCACACCATTATGCTATAAAAACTGTTACATATTTCACATGCCAATCAAGGCCTTTTCACACTGGCCAAAGTAATGTGCATTGATGCCATTAATCATGTTCACACTAGAGTGGTTTTGAATTGTGCATCACTCTCACTTCGCCTCCAGAGGTGGATTGATGTGAAGTGATGCACTTCAATCAATGTAAACCAATGGCAACAAGAACACAAAAATAATGATACATAATTCAGCTGCTAGTGTGAACACGATCAATGCCCATTATTTCAGCTGTATCAAAAAAGGTGCATGCAAGCACTTTGAAAACTGTGCCAGTGTGAAAATGCC
>NW_003558203.1:0-1166 GCF_000090795.2 Amphimedon queenslandica
AGTCTCACTCTGATTCTGAATGGAACGTTCCTAAATAAAAACAATATAAAAAAGAGCACTTTAAAAGGAACAACTTTTCAAAAGTAACCTGTACTATAGCCCATGGTTTTTTCCAAAAATGGATCCGAAATCACCCCTAATTTTTATTACATTTTCTGATACATATCGATGTCTTTATGCCATGTAGAAAGTTTGAGCTGATTCCGACACCAATTTTTTGAGCTATGGCCATTTTGAAAAATGAGCCAAAATCTGAAAAATTCCCTGTACTATGTATAGCCCATGGTTTTTTCCAAAAAAAATGGCTCCAAAATCACCTCCAATTTTTATTACATTTTCTGATATATATTGATGTCCTTATGCTGTGTAGAAAGTTTGAGCTGATTCCGACATCAATTTTTCGAGTTATGGCCATTTTTAAAAATGAGCCAAAATCTGAAAAATTCCCTGTACTATAGCCCATGGTTTTTTCCACAAAATGGCTCCGAAATCACCCCTAATCTTTATTACATTTTTTGATACATATTAATGTCCTTATGCCATGTAGAAAGTTTGAACTAATTCTGACTTCAATTTTTCAAGTTGTGGCCACTTTTAAGAATGAGCCAAAATCTGAAAATTTCCCTGTACTATAGCCCATGCTTTTTTCCAAAAAAATGGCCCCAAAATCACCCCTAATTTTTATTACATTTTCTGATACATATTAATGTCCTTATGCCATGTAGAAAGTTTGAGCTGATTCTGACTTCAATTTTCAAGTTATGCCCATTTTTAAAATAAGCATTATTATTACTCCTCACCTGACTCCCTTTGACCACACCTCCTTGTTAAGTTTAGTGTCAATCCTAACGTCAGTGGTCCTCATTTGTTTCTGTGCAAATTTCTTAATCGCCTTAATAGCCCGAGGAGCTCTCTTCTTAAACCCACTAAATAAAATATAAAAAGCACAAATAATAAAAAACTAATAATTTTAATTAGTAGGTGTGGCTTTTAAATTAGCCACACCCATTATCATTACTAATCGTATCAAACCTCCCATATTTATATATAGTTACGTGTACTCTCTCTTACATTCCATGTATGTATTTATGTAAGTGGATGGTGTATTCTCTTGTCACGACTTCCTTTAGAGCTGATTTAGTCTTCTCTCCTTTTCCAGGCATCTA
>NW_003558204.1:0-1166 GCF_000090795.2 Amphimedon queenslandica
GTACGGTCTTGATGATTGGTTGCATTAGGATTACAATAATTATTATCAATGAGATACTTCAATACATTCAAGTGACCCCTCTCTACTGATATGTGAACTGCTCCAGACCCTTCATTATCAGTAGCTGATAGATTACACTTCTTACTAATAAGATATTTAATAACTTCCAACCGATTAAAGTACACTGCAATAAGGAATGGAGTATGACCATATCCTGTGACAGGTAGTTCAAGTGATGATGGTATGTGTTCTATAATGTACTGGATCAAGTTCAATCTTCCCTTACTACATGCTAAGTGAATAGGAGCCATTCCCTCATCATTCACAGCACACAGATCTAACTCATGATTCTCTACCAGATGTTTGAGTATAGGAAGAGAGTCACTGTGCCCACAGGTAATGTGAAGAACTGTTGATCCATTAGAAGTCTTAGCTGCTACATTACACTGAGGAAGACTAGTGAGATAAAGTACAACAGGAACATGACCTCTTTCACATGCTTTATGAAGAACTGTACTACCAGTATCAGTAGTAGTGGCATTAACATCGCACTGATACTTGTTGATCAGTTCCTGTAGACAATGTAGCTTACCTTTATAAGCAGCATAATGAGCTAGTGTGTACTTGTTATTGCTAGTGTGATTAGTAATATCAACACTATACTCCTGACTGTACCATTCCAGTATATGAGTATGACCATAGCCTGCTGCTGTATGTAATGCTGTTATACCATATTTATCAATATTGATAGGCTCAAGCTTATACTGTTGTATTAGTAATTGTACTAGATCAAGATTACCTGATAAACAGGCAAAAGTGATACATGTACTGTCACGTGTATTCTTAGCATTGACATCACATTTTATATCATTTATTAGAAATGTGACCAATTGAATATTACCACTCTCACAGGCACAAAGCAATGGTATCCTACCCTCATTGTCAGTAGAGTGTAGTAAACTAATGTATTTAGGATACTGACTGGTGATATGCTTAATAAAGTGATAGTGACCTTCTAATGATGAAAAATGAGTAACATTCCGGCCATCTTTATTTGTTAGGCTCAGACTACACTTGTAATCCTTCACATATAATTCCAGTAGTAAAATATCACCTGATTCAGCAGCATAATGAATTGGTAGCTTACCATTACTGTTAGCTTGATG
>NW_003558205.1:0-1166 GCF_000090795.2 Amphimedon queenslandica
TGTAGTACTTGAATGGTCACAACTAGCCATTTTAAATGTTTTAACTTCAAACAAACCATGCCCTTTAATTAAACTGATCAATTAATCATACTAGTATCATGCATGAATTGCAGTCACCAAAACATGTACTAATCAATTTAACACAATTTAAGAAGGCTGCATAAAATTGCCTCGTTTGGCTGTGACAACTCAGCACTAGTAAGAACACCATCATTAAATAGCTGGCTTAGGTTGTGACGACGTAGAGCGGCATGATTGTTAGGTGAAAGAGTAGACTTGGTAGTAGATACTTAGAGACTGGTGTTGTGGGAGGAGTTGTTGGCTTCAAAGCTTGGCTTATGGCTGTAGCAGCACTACATATGACATTTGTAAGAGACTCTTATATGAATCTTCTGGCTAGTTATCAGTGGTATAGGGGGAGGCTCATCATAGCAATCAAGTCGTCCAATCCTAATGAATTTCGCCCAAAGCGTATATTGTGGAATAATGTAGTTATCATCATGTTTTACCTCGATTTTTGCACAAATACTGTTCTCTTTGTCTTCATTTTGAACCCTCTTTGATTTCACCGGTCTTCGTCACCGACCATGATGGTGGTAGTGGCGGGCCATAATGACAAAAAAAGGAATCTGGTACTGATAGAAGTCACAATTGTAGACGGCCATTTGGTCTGTATTAATTATTTATTTTTATTATTATTAAATTTTATTTTTATCATGCATTGCACAACACTCTGCAGTTTTGTTAGCTGACAACATCAAAGAGATGCCTTGGTTTTTGTATCATGCAGGTTTTATCAAAACCACTGTATTATAAATAAACATTAATGTGTGCAAGTGTAAGGTAAAGCAACACACAATGATACAAAGCAGTCTAAGAAATGTTAAAAGGTAAGTTTGAGACAAAGTGAAATTGTATTTTTTATACTGTATAGGAGGGACAGTGTATTAATGAGTATTGTAGTACATGTAACTTACTGTGACTGTGAGTGAGTCAGAGACATACATGTGAGTGAGTGATGGGCACATGTAAGTGACGAAGACATGTGAGAGAGTATCACAGGTGTTTGTTTTGGTTTTACTGTATAAGAGGGATAGTACATTCATGTGTATTGCACATGTAACTCACCAAAAACTGTGCGTGAGACTCTATATTTTAGTGAGTGA
>NW_003558206.1:0-1166 GCF_000090795.2 Amphimedon queenslandica
CACTGCTATTGCCATTGCCAATTTACACACCCTCACTGAGTGCACTTCACTAGCATTATTTAAATGTTGAAAAGGATGATGTGGTATAGCAAATTTTATTTTAACTTAATTCTGTCTTTTAAGAATTTCATATTTCACATGAAAACAGTACAACAAAATGTATCTTTTTGACTTTTACTTTTGTTGTTGCGGTTATTGTTAATAGTTCATTATTATTATCATTATCATCATCATCATTATTATTATAACAACCAAAATACACCAAGCAGGACAATATTATTACTATTATTTTGTTATTCTATTATTATTGTTGTTATTATTATTATTATTAGCATTGTTATCATACATAACACACTGTTTACATTAAAATTAAAAATGTTAATTATTACATGAGGAAATAATTTTTTATGTGTAATTTCAGTAAAAAATAGAAAACAATGTTGTGGTTAAAAATAATTAAACTAAAATAAATCAATTTTAAATTACAGCTAATTTTACTTAAGTTGCTAGCATTAATTAATTAACACAAGTGCTTCACCTTTATATAGATCTACACAAATTAATGATATAACTTTTAAAATTGTATTGGAGACACCATACAACCAAGAGTAGATACAACTCAAATGTCTATGTAGCTAACATCATGCTATTTTTAAAGCTTTTGTTTGTTCTCATGAAAGTCTTTAGAATAATGAAGAACTTAAGTACACAATGAAAATGAAAAAATTAATATCTAAGTCATTATTTGACTACATGTCCAGAAATTGTCATTGCACGGGTGGACATTTAATCATAATGATATTCATTGATAATTATGATGCTTTAATTGACCGTTACCATAGTAACAAAATGGCGGTCTAATACAAAGAGCATTATTATTGATGATAACTTGCTTTTGAGGAGAATTATTGATATAAAAGAAAGAGAAATTAGTTGTATAATAATACAACTATTACTACAAGATATCTGTGAGGTACTCTATTGCAAGAAAACGGCACAACAAAGACATTTGAAGGGAAGAACCATAATAGCTCCAAATATAGCCAATACAGACTTCCAGAGACAAAAAACAACCTCATCTCCTTCAACATACTTGTTTGCTAGGCTTTCTGATCACTTTAGTACTTCTAGCATGTTATAAGATGCAACCGCAGTCAATCCTATTG
>NW_003558207.1:0-1166 GCF_000090795.2 Amphimedon queenslandica
GTGATGAAGCAATTTAAGCAAGATTAGTGCAACAAGGTCAACTGTATTTGGACTTGTGCAATTGCTTTGCTTGCTCATCACAGCACATAATCTATAGCTTGCTTATGCTTTCATTCTTCTAAAAGTTATTACTACCAAATGATCAAAAACGCTAAATTAAGTACCAGCCAAATGTCAGTTTCATGAAAATTGCTAAAATAAGTACTCGCTAATAATTGTCTCCTTAAGGTATCTATGGCTTCGCGCGCCATTTATTGCCCGACTACTCTTCAAATCCTGCCGCCGCCTATGTTAAAAGAACTACGATCTATTGCCTTTAAGAAGAGAATGGCTTCAGTGAAGCAAACCAGTATCAAAGATTACTTTTAATATAAAGTTTACATATACATGTATAATATAACACCATACACATAACACTATACATTATATAAGTACTATTATAGAAGATCTAGTGATTTATAATAAATTATAATATACATGTATTAGTGTTTGATCTCGGTTTTTATGTATTTTTGAGTCATTTTCTTTAGCTTTCCTAGTTCTTTCTTGAGTCCATTACATATGTAAACACAGGGTACTTCGAGACCTTTCCCTAACTTCCTTTTCCCAGTTATTTTACATTCGATATCTCCTCCACTCAACATGAAATTACTAAAAATTCTTGATAGTTCCTTGGGAACTCTCCCAACGACTTCACCATCTTTATTTATAGTAACTGCATATTGATCATAAGGATTATCATTTTCTCGCTCAAGTTTTAGTGTTTCTCCAAGAAATGGAGTCCAAATTCTTTTGTAAATATGATGTCCTCTGACTACACTATCAATTAGTACGCTGGTCTCAGTCGTTACTGCTGCCATCTGCAAACTTGCAAAGAAAAGAATTATTCAATTAATTACCACGCCTACATAATTAGGTACCACGCCCATATAATTAAGACCACGCTTCCACTATAGATACTACATACACACGTGGATATGAAACAGGATGCGCTCGATCCTTGGCATCGGAAGTGATGTATTGTGACGTTTACACTACACGTGTATATAAGCATGGCACAAGCAAAATAGTGAAGAAATCCAGTTGAATTACTTACTAAAGCTCAGGTCTACGACTATATAAGAGTTGCAATCGATATTCTAGTTCTAAAAAGTGAAGATCTACTA
>NW_003558208.1:0-1166 GCF_000090795.2 Amphimedon queenslandica
GAATTAATAATTGCATAGTATTAAGAAAACAATTTTTTGTGATAAAAATATTAATAATAGATGTGACAGTGCACACGATTTTAGAAAGACCTTAGACTTTGCTTTGAGGTTTTAAAAATTAACATTACTTTTACCGCAATTGAGCAAAGCCCACTAAGACGAGAAAGATGTTGTCTGTACGGGGATAGGGTCGTCCAACTAATACTAAAGTTAAGTAGCCTAATCTTCATTAAAAGTGGGTGTGGTCACAATGAATTAAAATGGCGGCTATCAGCAAGTCTGGGCTTATTTGCAGCAAATGCTCAGCAAGATTAGACTAAACTGAGTCCAAATACTTCGCTAGCAGTAAGATGGGTCATAAAGCACAACAATAGAGTGGCTCAGGGGCTGAGCCCTTTAATGTTTTACATTCTTCTACTTTGGTTTATCATTACTAGCTTTTGAAAAAGAATAACACATAAAGCTCCAATTTCATAATAATTACTTGTTGATTTGTGCATAAAATTAGACCAAATGAGAGTTTAATTTTAGCTCATAAAAATTAAACAGACATAACAAAGAAAGAACAAAAATACACAAAAAAGACAGAGAGAAATAAAACAGATTAATGAACTATAAAGATTATATGAAGTCAAGGACTGTAGGAGAAGATATGTACATGTACATGAAACCAAACACTCATCTTTATTACAATGGTACATACAACACAATCACACAATGGTACATACAACGGTACTCTCAAACATCACACACATACCACTACATTTTCAAAATACAGAAAAACAAAAAAAGCAAAAATTATTAATCATAAGTACAAGTCAACAACGAGAAATAAAAGGCAGTTATTAGAGTAGGCCACGTTAATGTAAAATGTACTAATTCAATATCAATCATCACAAAGTGTTGTCTGCTACAACATTTCTCTAAAGAATATTGTGTGCCACGACTGGTATCACCTGCATGTGTGTGTTACAGTAACTGTATTAAATGCTAGGTGTGAGAATGGCAGGAGTGTTATTAAAACTGAAAATAACTAACAATCTTGTACATGTACATGTAGAAGCAGAATCTATAAATGTACATGCATACTTTAATCATTACCAGTTACTACTAACTCACAGTTAATGATGACTTTGCACTGCTAAACGATTAGATGATGACATTCA
>NW_003558209.1:0-1165 GCF_000090795.2 Amphimedon queenslandica
TACATGGTCGTTGGCCAAATTTCATCAAAAATGGCAAGAAAAGAATTCTTCATTTTTATATTTTTTTCTAATGCATATACATGTACTTATACGTAGAAAGTTTGAGCAACATCCAATCAAGTTTAGATTTTTTACGAATTTTTTAAGTTTCTCAAAAACCAGGTCAAAGTCCCTGTACTATAGTACATGGTCATTGGACAACTTTCATCAAAAATGACAAGGAGAGAATTCTCCATTTTTATTACATTTTTTGATGAATATACATGTATTTATGTTGTGTAGAAAGTTTGAGCTAAGTCCAATTGAGTTTGGATTTTTTACGAATTTTTTATGTTTCTCAAAAATTGGACCAAAGTCCCTGTACTATAGTACAGTGTAGGTGGGAACTGAGCCCTTAAATAAACATTAAAAAGATAAATATAAGGCAAGGATACATAGGAGGTTAGGAAATGAGAAAATAAAGAGCATAATAATGGAAAATAATAACAAATAAGATAGAATGAATAAGTTAGGTTAGGGTGAGGCGAGCTTCAGATATGGCTCTACAGAAGTCATTAGAATCTATTGATCTCATTCTGGAGTGTAATCCCTGTAGGTCATTGGCCAAATTTCATCAAAAATGGCAAGAAGAGAGTTCTCCAATTTTTATTACATTTTACTATGCATAATTATTATACATTGTACATGTCTTTTTGTTGCATATAAATTTAAACTGATTCCAATCAAAATTAGATGTTTTATTAATTTCCAAATTACTGAAGTGAGAAAAGATAGACTGAAACTTCATTTTCAAGTTTTATTTTCTATAAGTGCTATGGTTCTTTGTCTTAATTTGTTCTTTCTCTTTTCTTCCTCTGTCTCCCTCTTAGTCATGCTCCTGTTAAAGGATTATACTCAATGTGTGAGGTGTGTGGTCATGGTGGCCACATGTCTCATTTGAAGGAATGGTTCAGTACTAACAGCTGGTGTCCATCTGGTTGTGGACATAACTGTGTAACATGAAAATTGACAAAGATTGTGATTATAATGCTGTTAATTAATAGTGTTAAAGTAACTTGTGAAATTAATTTTTAGTATTATTTTTGTCCATAATTATTATTATTGAAATGATTATTAATTTACAAATATCTATTTTTCTTACCTAC
The DNA here is from genome assembly GCF_000090795.2 of Amphimedon queenslandica. Classification (NCBI taxonomy): domain Eukaryota; kingdom Metazoa; phylum Porifera; class Demospongiae; order Haplosclerida; family Niphatidae; genus Amphimedon; species Amphimedon queenslandica. Next base: position 1,146 of record NW_003558209.1, read on the forward strand.
AGTACATCAATATTGTTTCT
>NW_003558210.1:0-1165 GCF_000090795.2 Amphimedon queenslandica
TCAGACACCAAGAGAGAGGGTATGATCTCCACCCATTCCCAACGGAATGCAATCCTTTTCGAGGATCTTGTTATAAAAACCGGTAATATTATCCAGAGCTTTCTGGAGATCAAAGGGATTAACAGGTGCATCACCAATGTCAGCAACCTGCATAGATTGAAAAGGAGCTGCTCCAGTCACTCGACTGTATGGACCAATGAGACTAGAATGTTGCCTTATCGACGCTGGCCCATGCCTTGTTCCTGACCTCCAGGAAGTACCATGATCCATTGGGATTCCTACAAAGCAGGCATCAAGACCATCTGGGTTACCCTGTTGGATGGGGAGGCGTATCATGCTAGCAATTCCTCCATACTCAGGGACCACATCTTCAGGAAGAGGCTGGTTAAACTGTCTCTCTTTGGTAAGAAAGGCTGAGCTGCTGTGTAAGGATCTGACCTTGGGAACAGAAAAAGAATTTCTTGAAAGCTTGCCAAGAGAGAGCCTGATCATTGTTGTGCAGTCTAGCTACTGTTGACTGCTGATGCTACTGGCCTATTGTAAAAGTGGCTAAATGTTGCATGCATGCATTATTGTTGTGCTGACTCGGCTGTGTATCAACTACAATAGCATACACAAGCTAATGACGCTATACCTGCAGAATTAGCTCCAAGACTATTGACTGCCATAAAGGAATTCAATACTAAATCAACTCTGAACATCTGTTAAAAACACCATTCATGCATTTAGAGCCAAATGGTGTGATCGAACGATGCCGCATACATTGCTACACTGGCTTGTTAGTCATAGTACTATTGTTGGCATGTGACATGTTTATCACAAAATTGCTGACAAACAAAAATGATGTTTTCACATATCCAATTCATTCATCAACAATTCATAGACTGGACTAATAATAGTACACTTCCACATTGCTACAAAAAAACATAATTTAGATTTTTATCTTCTTAACTTGAATTTGAAATTGCAATGTGAGACATTATTATCTATAATGCATTCAATAGAAAATTAATTATGAATAGTCAATATAAGGAAGGAACTCTAAAATAAAATATATACAGTAGAAGTTGGTTTGGTTCTGCTTATTAGCAAATAGAATTTTGCATAGCAATTGACAAGCTAAAGTGCCAGTGTTCTCAACTGTCAGCAGTGTGAATAATGATAC
>NW_003558211.1:0-1165 GCF_000090795.2 Amphimedon queenslandica
GGCTTTCATTATCACAGTCATTGTTCATGTATATATAAAGAAATGTCATTCATTCTTTAGTAGGAAGTTTTTAAAGAAAACAAATAGAACAGAGCAGTTTAAACTGATGCAAATTAAAAGCAAAGAAGATGAAGGAACATATTCACCACCACACATTATTGCAAGGAGAGAGCCGCTAATCTTTGACTCCATTATCGATGACAGTGATTATCACTAAAATACATTATAAATACATTAATTGTGTTATTAGTAAATTACCAGTAGTATACATACATGTAGTTTATATAGTCTTGTCATTTTTAGGGCATGCATGTAAATATGTCATTTTATGATCAACACTTTTAACTATTCATTGTACAATAATTTTTTGCACAAAATTTTAAAAATGTATAGATCTATTATTTTAGGAAGTCAAATAAAGTTGAATTAGTTGCTTTTATAAAAACATGCAACATCCTCACAATTATTGATTTTTATCTTCAGTTTGCTTTCTCTTTCTAGATTTACTACTACTACCTGAAATAAATATAAAAATTAAATGCATTTCAGCATAGGACTTATATACTTTCTTCATCCCAAAGAGCATTTTTTACAAATCTTTTGGCAGCTCCTTTATCCACTCTTGGTACTTCTAAATTAAATTATTAACAAAATTATACTCAAAAAATTTTTTAAGCAAATACTATCTTTTTCTTATAAAAATTTGTATAACCTCTTCAAAATTATTAAGTTTTACCTCCTTTTAGTCTTTCATTGATGGTGTTTGCCTGATGCATGTATTTTTGGACTCTTTCCTAAATAAAGGATAACTAGGTGAATGAATACCCTATTAGTACAAGCATATATCCTTTATTCCGAAAATGACTCCACCCCTAATTTCTATTAAATTTTCTGATACATATTGAATTTATGTCCTTATGCTATGTAGAATGTTTAAGCCGATTCCGACTTCAATTTTTCGAGTTACAGCCATTTAAAAAATATGCAGCTTTTTGAAAAATACCCAAGGCTATAGCCCATGGTTTTTTCCAAAAATGGCTCCAAAATCACCCCCAATTTTTACTACATTTTTTGATACATATTGATGTCCTTATGCTATGTAGAAAGTTTGAGTCGATTCCGATTTTAATTTTTTGAGTTATGGTCATTTTTTTAAATATGCCAA
>NW_003558212.1:0-1165 GCF_000090795.2 Amphimedon queenslandica
CTATAAAGTGCAGATATGAGGAAGCTGAGCGTGGCTCGATCATCATTACGGTCCAACCAGACAAACAAGCATTCTCTCAAGCAATCTATGCATAGGGGTAGGAACAAACTAAAAGTTGGGGGGGCTAAGGTATTATTTATTTACAATCATAGGAGCATGATTTAACAATTGATCATTAATACATAGCATGTACTGAATTAATATTGTCCAAAATATTGGCGTCTATGCTCATTAAATGTAACAAATTCCTTTGCAATGTCCTCAATGTGTATTCTTTTAATGTATTCTCAATGTAAAGTCTTTGTGTGTATGCAAAATAACAACATGATTAAGATGCTCTTGTGACATTGTGGAGTACTAGTAGTTTTTTAATCTCCTTAACGTCAATAATCTATGCTCAGCTGAAGCTGATGTTAACAGAGTTGTTAAATAAAGAAGTAGAAGCTTGTGTATTTCTGAAAAAAATAATAAGAGTGCGTGTTCTTAGAAGTTAAGATAGTGTATTAAATGTTTTATGAAACGAATCATCACACAATATGCACACATATAAGGATTACCTAAACTAAAGTCTATAGTGTTGATAATAGTAATACATGTATATCACTTAAAGTTGGGGGGGCTAAGCCCCCCTTCAATGAAAGTTGGGGGGGCTTAAGCCCCTCCGCCCCCCCTGTTCCTACCCCTATGATCACATGTCACATTCTCTCTTGAAACACTGCAATCACAAACACCTGAACTGTTTACACTGAAACCAATAGGACACTCTTTAAGAATGAATGAAATACTCAGTGACACTCCAATGTAATAAATACTATCAGTAGTGACATTGAGTGTAATATTATTTCTTCCATAGTTAATATATTTTGGTGTGAACTCAATCAATGAACAATTAATTATGTATTTATTTGTCACTATTGTTCCATTAATCTTTATTGTTGTTCTCCCATCTGTAAAACTATATGAGTCTGTATCAAAAGTGCGTCCTAATAAAGCAACATTATATTTCAGTGGTTGACCTGGAAAAGCACTTTGTTGCTCATCATCATACCATATTGGTGTGGTTTCATTACTTTCAGGATCACAAAAACCCCAAGAAGTTGCATCACTTGATGTTGAAGGATTTGTTGAGTTAAAATCTTATTAAAATCAACAAATAGTCCCCATA
>NW_003558213.1:0-1165 GCF_000090795.2 Amphimedon queenslandica
TAGTACAGCCAGCTCCATAATGTCATAGTGACTCAGTACCTGTTGAGAATAAAACCGGTTAATTAAGCAGCTGTATAGCGTGTAAGGGAGTATAGCTCAGTGGTAGAGCATTCGACTGCAGATCGAGAGGTCCCCGGTTCAATCCCGGGTGCTCCCTGGTTTTTTTTTCTTTTTGCACGCCTAAATCTAAGATAGAGTATAAAGCAAATCTTTTTTTCCTTCTAAATGGCCCAAAAATTGAACGTTACAACAATAATTTCTTACTTTTATGTCACCGGATCCTTCATTTTTCTCTTCTATGGTAACAGACACATTCCACAGCGGACGAAGAAGACGTGCCAAGTACAAAATGAGTCCGTTGTGTTTCCCTGACAACTGTACCTCCGGACCAATCACAGGACGACCGAGAGCCCCGCCCAAAGAAGGTGGGGCTTGAACAAAACTAGAAAATGGCGATGAGGGTTGCTGCTGGAACTGATTCGGAGAAGGCCCCGCCCCATTAGGTCCGAGAGTCGTTGGAAAAATAAAATGAGGTTCTCCTCCGTGCTTGAAATAAGCCTCAGTCGCCCAGTGAGCCACCTAGCAACAAGAGGAACACACCTAGCAACATATGATAGATCCCACGTACCTCCTTATTTGGTCTTGTGGCTAGTATGAGACACATGGCGGAGGCCTGCATGTTCCCATGGAGATGAAAAAATTCTTCTAGAGCTTGTCCCTGGCCTGATCTCGTTTGCTCTAAAATGAACTGTAACTGATCGACTGGGCGTGGCTTAGCTATGATATATGAACCCTGAGAGAAGAAACAGAGAGAGAAAGAGAATAATGAATATTGCATACAATGTTAACGTACATGTACATATACATAACAGTGAGAGAGAGAGAGAGGGAAAGTTGGAAAGTAAAGGCAATGGGTAGAAGATATTAAAACTAGATTAGTGTGAATCAGTCTTAATCAAGCAAAAGATTATACAAATCTAGACATAAACATGTAAATAAACATAAACTATGTCTGCTAAAAACAGGTCATCATAGCAATCTAGTAATCAAACTATACTAGATATGAAATAATATATCTACGTAGAAAAAGAAGAGAGAGAGAGGAGAGAGAGAGAGAGAGAGAGAGAGAGAGGGAGAGAGAGAATACTAAAAGTGGATTAGTACA
>NW_003558214.1:0-1164 GCF_000090795.2 Amphimedon queenslandica
GATCTTAATGCACTAAAGAAGGTACATTGTATATGCAAATAATAAGCAATTCCCTGCGTGAATGTATGTCATGATTTATTTTTGACAGCATATTAATGAAGAACTCAAGAATAATGAAACAGTTAATGATCTATATTTCACATTTGAAGAGAATAATGATTGCATTGAGTTTTGCTTTAATGAACCAAGTCCAAAGGGATGGTCAGTTAAACCTTATGACAAACCAACAAAAGTAAGCTCTTAAATTAAATGATTGTATTATATTGTTGCAATAGGTTAGTCGGAGAGCAATTGATGACTATGGCAGCAAGTCTCCTCCTAACTTTCCACAACGCTTAATTGAAATCACAGCTGAACCTGGTGAAGGTGCAGATAGATTAAGTTATCCTGTAACATTGAGAGGAATTAAATCTGATAATATGGAATTAAACATTGTATTAAAAACTGGTTAGTATCATTAAAATAATACTAATTATTAGTCAGTTTATAATATTTTTACATGCATGCAGTGATTCAGCAACCACTTCCCACAAGCTCTAGTATGTCATTGAGAGGTAGGTAAATGCACTTCATGATTTAGAATTTATGTTCTTATTGTTGGTATAGATGAAGTTAATAGTGCTACAGCCATCAGTCAGAGACAAATATTAAGTAATTTTACTATTTTATTATTTCTATAATTCATTTATCATTATTTTTATTAAGATACCAGTCATCTTGGTGACATACTTGATTTACTAAAGAGGCATGGATATTCTGGTGTCAATTATTATGATTTTGGTCTTCATCTGGGGCTGCTCCCTCGTACACTTAATGTTATTGATATGGAACGTGGAGATGTTAGTAGTCACTTCAGACTTTGTTTAGAAAAATGGTTGCAACAAGCTGATGATGTAAAGGGTAAAGGTGGTCCAACTTATGATACATTAATCCAAGCATTGAGGAAGATTGAGCAGAATGCTGCAGCTGATGGAATTGATAGAGAATTAAGTAAGGAAATAAGTTTAATTATGTTCTTTGATTGTTCCTATTTCTCTTTTCTGATACTACTTACATGTAGGTATAGGAAAATTTTGAGGCAATTCTGGTTGATATTTTAAAATTAGTAAACTTTTAGAAAAAAATTGGCTTTAAAATTACCCCAATTTTCTGATATAGTATTGA
>NW_003558215.1:0-1164 GCF_000090795.2 Amphimedon queenslandica
TTTAGCCACACCCACCGACAGGAAGTAAAATGGCAGGAAGCAAAAAGGCATTTTTGAAAGCTCATATCTCAGTGAATAATTTTTTTTGAACAATGGGAGTTGTCACACTTCATTAAAAAGTTCAGGCAATCATATTAAGCCAATAAAATAAATACCTCAAAAAACCATTTCAGTTACAAAATCCACAAAATTTGTAGCCCTCAAAACAAAGATGCCCTGCGGTACTTACTCTTGACAACATTAGCACATATTTTGTGTAAATTAAAGTTTTGTATGACATATACACTTATGTCATAGCACGCTACAAATTACAGTGGAACCTCTGTATAACGGTCACCATTGGGAACTGGTCCTTTGGCTGTTATACAGGGGTGGTCTTTTTTGAGGAGTTTCAGCTTAAAGTGTCTAATTTAAGAGATATTTAACTGTGTTGCCTTCTTAAGTATCTTGATTCATTCCTCAGGTTAATAACAAGTACAAAGATCCTGCAGGTAATATGTAAGAGGTAGCAGGGAAAATAAGCGAATTACAGCAAGAAGAAAGGGCATGCTCAAGTTTTCAGCCATTTTATTTAGATTGGTGGGGCTACATGTGACGTTTTTTGACGAAAACATCCGGTCTAGGTGATGGGTGTGGCCACATTGCCGTTACAGAGAAGTTTTTCTCAATGCTTTATGCTGTGTTGAGGACGTTTTGAGTGCTCGTTATACATAATAGAGGGGTGGTCGTTCTTAAGGGGTTGCCTTAACAGGCAAGTAAGTGTAGTTTGCATCCGGACCTGAACATTTGGCTATTATATGATAGACGGCCGTTACTTAGGGGTGGTCGTTAAGCGAGGTTCCACTGTAGTATTTTTGCTATTTTAATTACACCTTTAATTTTTTCAGAAAAGATTGTCACTCCTGAAAGAAATGAGGTAGCTATGTCACCAGCAAGCACTGACAGAGCAACAGGTAATAATAATATTGCCTCCTTTTGATGCATACATCAAACACATTACTAATGACATCATCTAATAATGCCAATTGCAACTATTTTATCATTTAGGTATGTCCAAATATGGTTCTTCTGAAAAGAGCTTTGAATTAAGTAGCAAGTTATATAATCTACAAGATGAATTTGACGAGGCGATTCGAATAACAAAAGTATCATTTAAATCAACTA
>NW_003558216.1:0-1164 GCF_000090795.2 Amphimedon queenslandica
TTATAATAGAAATTAAGAAACAGGTAGTTGTAGGATACAGGCTATATAGTGTAGGTATAGGTTATAGATCTAGGTGTTATGATTTTTATTATCTAATTATTTATTTTATAATTAATGTTATTATTTTTTATAATTAAATTTTATTATCATTTTTTATGATTTATTATTATTTTTTATTATTTTTACAACCTAGGGCCTCAGAAAGAGTGTTGGGCCACAGGTTTTTATTATTTTTGGGCAGCAATGTAGTGCCGCCTCCACGTGGCGCTGCCTGGGATCACTAGTGGTTACTACTGCTAGTGATGCTAAGAGCACTACATACAAGAAGAATAACAATACTAACAGTAAGTATGTGTAAGGAATTTAATATTATCATTGATAGGTTCAAGCTGAAATAAAGATGAAATGTCAAGTGGAATGATACTCAAGACTGAAGCAAAAGATTTATAATATACTAGTTTTAATAAATTTTTGAAAAAATAATCCTTTTAAATTTATTGAATTTATGGCGATTTGAACTGTCACTGCCTGCTACACAGCTATAATGCTGTGTAGTAATGCTAAATGAGCCACCAGTGCATGCATACACACCACATTCCAAAATATTTTGTTGTGTACAAAGTTAGAGCTGGATCTAAGTAAAATGTTAATGTCAAGATGTACATGCATCAAGTTTGTCATTAAAAATGAAGACTTCACTGACTGTAATCTATAGGAAGAGGAGAAATTCAATTTATCTCTAAATCCAGTCTCCTAGTAGTGGTAGGGACCAGACTTTATAGCCTCCTAGTTTTTATGCATAGTTTTTAGTTGTTTTGACTGCTGTACAGCACATTAGATTTAGATGCACATTATACCACATTGGATTGCAGCCAGCCACCCACGTGTTCTCACATTTCAAGATGGCTGCTCAGGCAAAGTTGAGTGCTTTGTTTAAAGAGGCGAAAGAGAAGCTATCGACTCCTCCAGACCCACCACAAAGAAAGAAAGAACACACAAAGACTTTAAAGAAGGAAGTGAGCGGGACGGATCCCGAGATAAAGAGAGAAAAAGCCACAAAGAGACAGAAGAGCTCACTAGGACAAAGTACAACCCGTGATGCAACCAGAAATAGAAATACTACTAATAATAAGAATGATCCTCGAAACCCTCGTACAGTATTAT
>NW_003558217.1:0-1164 GCF_000090795.2 Amphimedon queenslandica
CAAGTGGGTTGGGCAAGCATGGTCAGAAGTCAGTTCAAGAAAAGACATGATCTTCCGATCATTTGAAAAGTGTGGAATATCAGTACCTATTGACGGAAGCAAGGATGAACTAATTGACATTAAGGGACTTCAAAGCTACAAAGTAAATGCTGCAGGAGAAGATGCTGAAACTGGCCAAGAACTCTTCATACTCAATACTGACTCTGATAGTGATTAGCATCAATTATAACATTGTTCTGCATAGGTTTCTTTTATGAAAGCCTCTTACAATATAATTTAAATTTAACATCAGGTGTTACTTTTAAGTGGGGTATTATAATTAAGATAAAACTAGTGAAATGGTTTACTGGTGCTATAATCATGTGGGGTGTTAATTTCATGTGGGGTGTTATTAATCAGCATCTACGGTATCTCTTTGAAAGGGTCTGGCGTGACTCACGTGACTCTGGAAATCCTTGCCGATGAGCAAATTGTTAATAAAGATATATTTAAGTCTCTCTCTGAGAAGCATTTTGAAAGCCTCAGCCAGCGTTTAAAAATTGGACAGCATGCTCTCCTTTTTTCTTTATGGCAGCAAATGAACGAGGTAATATTTTATTTGCTGTATATAAAGGGGTCCCTTTTCACTTCAGGAAACTTCATCTTTGTCAACGTGCTCCTCATCAAGCACAAAACAAAAGTCAACACGTCCTGGTATAATTACTTTGAATTTAAATGCATGTTTTTTTTATTTCACTTATCATTAAAGATTCTGTCAAGGAAAGCATCAAAGAACTGGCTGTATTATACAAACAAAGGCAATCATCAGTTGAGTCAAAGAAGCCCTCGGATCCTAGAACAATGACTGTAAAAATATCCTGTAATAACTTTATTTTAACATCATTTCTGTTTAGATTATTCTGGGAGGTATGTATTATAATCACTCTTTCGGTAAAGGGCAGCGTCGCCATTCCATTCCTGGTCCTAATCCCCGTAAGGTGGAACTCTTAAGAAAGTCATCACTGGAGGATGTTCTGCTGCGTGCAAAAGAGTTATATTTTGGAGAAACAGCTAGTTTGACGAAGATGACACTTGCTGATTCATCTGGAATGATAATTGAAGTAGATAAAGCTAAATGGGTCTTAGAAGACTATTACAAAGATAATGATCTGAAGCCCAGCAGAC
>NW_003558218.1:0-1164 GCF_000090795.2 Amphimedon queenslandica
TGATTGAGTTGATTCAATGCTTGGTGAAGCAGGAATTGATTGAGTAGATTCAGTATTTGTTGAAGCAGAAAATGATTGAGTTGATTTAATGCTTGATGAAGCATAAATTGATGGAGTTGATTCAACACTTGGTGAAGCAGAATATGATTGAGTTGATTCAATGCTTGGTGAAGCAGGAAATGATTGAGTCAATTCAGTATTTGTTGAAGCAGAAAATGATTGAGTTGATTCAACACTTTGTGAAGCAGAAAATGATTGAGTTGATTCAACACTTTGTGAAGCAGAAAATGATTGAGTTGATTTAATGCTTGGTGAAGCAGGAATTGATTGACTCAATTCAGTATTTGTTGAAGTAGAAAATGATTGTGTTGATTCAATGCTTGGTGAAGCAAAAATTGATTGAGTTGATTTAACACTAGGCGTTAATTCAGTGTCTATTGCAGCAGAAAATGATTGAGTTGATTCAATGCTTGGTGAAGAAGAAATTGATTGAGTCAATTCAGTATGTGTTGAAGCAGAAGTTGATTGAGTTGATTCAATGCTTGGCGAAGTAGAAAAGGATTGAGTTGATTCAACACTTGGTGAAGCAGAAAGTGATTGAGTTGATTGAATGCTTGGTGAAGCATAAATTGATGGAGTTGATTCAACACTTGGTGAAGCAGAATAGGATTGAGTTGATTCAATGCTTGATGAAGCAGAAATTAATTGAGTCATTTCAGTATTTGTTGAAGCAGAAAATGATTGAGTTGATTCAATGCTTGGTGAAGCAGCAAATGATGCAGTTGTTTCAACATTTGGTGAAGCAGAATATGATTGAGTTGATTTAATGCTTGGTGAAGCATAAATTGATGGAGTTGATTCAGCATTTGGTGAAGCAGAAAATGATTGATTTGGTTCAATGCTTGGTGAAGCATAAGTTGATTGAGTTGATTCAACACTTGGTGAAGCAGAGTATGATTGAGTTGATTCAATGCTTTGTGAAGCAGCAAATGATGCAGTCAATTTAATGCTTAATGAAGAATAAATTGATGGAGTTGATTCAACACTTGGTGAAGCAGAATATAATTGAGTTGATTCAATGCTTGGTGAAGCAGGAATTGATTGACTCAATTTAGTATTTGTTGAAGCAGAAGTTGATTGAGTTGATTCAACATTTGGTGAAGC
>NW_003558219.1:0-1163 GCF_000090795.2 Amphimedon queenslandica
ACGTATTTACTATTTACAGTCTTCAGCAATTTTCTGCCCTTTAGCAGTTTTAGTGGAGCCATTCACCAATAGCGACTTGTTCTGTTTCTGTTAGCTTCTTGTATGCAAGGCCGTAGCCACTAGATTGAATGTGGTCAGGTTGACTTCTTGGTGTGCAAAGCGTGCCGAAAATTTTTACGCTTTTAATTATATTCATAGTCGTTAATTAACCTATTATTAATTAACTTATTCGGTAAATTAGAGCCTGGCCATGATAGGGTTCTTCTTAGTCTGGCTACACGAGACTAGGTTCTTCTGGAAGACTGGAAGGCTAGGAATCTTATCTTTTGCCACTCGTAGACGAATGACCCTTTTTATTTCATCATTTTACGGATAGTAATTAAAATTATTATTGCTATAATACTAGTAAGTGGGCGTTTTCACTCTTAAAAAGTGGTAAGGTTGAAACAGGACCAACCGTACCAGTGACTATGTGCTTGGTATGAACCTCTACCTCCAACCTCCTTGCTGAAAATTTTTGCTAGTTGGCCGGTCGTGCTAACAAACCACAACTGGAATGGGTGGAGAGTTTCAAGATACAGTGGTGAGTTCTGAAAACTGGTGAAAGCAGCTTCAATAAGACCAAGGGCTAGTAAGAAGTACTAAAAAATCAATAACACTGCATCAGAAGGCTTAGCTTTAATATCAAATTACATCTGGTATCTACATGTACATGCATGATAATTGCTGGTCACAGTAACAAATTGTGAATATTAACAGCCATGAATATGTCACAACCTATGGTATTGCAGTTGTTTATACTAGTTATAATGAGTAAAGGTAGGTTCTCAATATGACGCATTGCTTTTCATACGCTAGTGCCATGACTGGAAGTGCTGTATAAACCAATGGGAGTATGCATCAATGTGTCAGAATAGAAATGTTTTCTAATCTGACGCATTGACGCATGCTCCCATTGGTTATACAGCACTTCCAGTCGTGACGGACGCACATGCTTCATATTGAGAATCCACCTTCAAGTAATAAACAAATGTGCCCGCCCACCTTTGTAATGGGATACTGTAATTATAGTGGCCTTAGCAAGGGATCTATACAAAAATATATTTTTACTATAAATATATTTTATATTTTTCAGATATGTTCCACATATATGAAACTTATCA
>NW_003558220.1:0-1163 GCF_000090795.2 Amphimedon queenslandica
TGCATTTTTGTGTGGGAGTCAACTTGGCAGTCCACAATTCTAGAGTAAATCTACTATTACAAAGCTAATGGCAAGTAGTCAACAGTTAATCCAGCAGTAGTAGTAGGAATTTTCCAGTATTCCAGTTAAATTCTCACAAGAGTCTGGTAGTGCAAGGGTAGTCTACAAGAATAGTATCTAACCATGCCTAATTATTAATAGTAACAAACCTTAATAGTAAATACAAGTTAATAATGGTCTATTTTTAAAGAAATAAATTAATTCAAAGTTTCACCGGCTGCTCTGCTCTACTCTCTTTCCCTGTCTGGCTGCTCCCTTTTCTCATTGACTTTCTCTTTGTGCTATTCGTGCTAACTTAGATCTAGTACATTGGCATTAGTGTAGCACTAAGGTAAAACTGATAATTATGCAAGTGTTTTCACAGTAATCTCAAGGAGTTTTGTTTTCACCTTTAGCACTGTTTTACTGACTCTAGACTCATACATCTGATGTTCTCTAAGCCTTGATTCACTAAATAACATCAACTACTGCAAGAGTTGGTAGACCGCTACTGTAACTGATTGATACAAATCGTTTTAGGTAGCCTGCTCAGTATAGATCTACTCATCACTGTCACAAACATCACTATCGCTCTTTTGAGGTGAACTCGATATATGCAAGCTGCCTCTCAGCTCCTTGTTTGATTTTGAATAGACTCAAAGGAATTTAAAAACAAGATTGACAGTCACAGAAAACTCGACAGATGATGATCATGATACAAATATTACAACTGCTTCAAGCACATATGTAAGTAACACCATGTAAGGGTATTACAATCAATGAATTGCCTTGTAATCTGCTGTCTCTTATAGGTCACATTTAGATGCCATGAAGAAAGAGCTATCTCAATACATGGTGAATTACTTATCAGTAGCTGCATACATGCAGTCTGTTATATGACGTTTTCACCTGATGAACATAATTCCATTACTAAAATTGAAGAGTATATTGAAGAAAAGGTAGAATTACCTGCTGTCTTGTTGAAGCCCATATAATTATGTAGATACATCATTGCCGTTTGAGTTTCCACCGGGTCATGAGATTCTTCTTGAAAACTTTGTGTTGCAGTTTAAGGAGTCACATTCGTCTATTTGTATTAAGTACATGCATTCAAAAGTTGGGTC
>NW_003558221.1:0-1163 GCF_000090795.2 Amphimedon queenslandica
CTGATACAGCTAAAGGTAAAGTTGGCAAAGGTATTGGCATATCTACTACATGGTTTGGTAAATATAAAGCTAGAAGGACAGCTAAGGCTAAGAAAGTATATACAGATATAAAAAGTGGACTAACTAGGACTGCTGTAACATACTACAACAATGGCCCAGACTGTGAACCTGACGAGTATGCCTATGTATGGTCAAATATTAAAGATACTGTCTATCTTTGTCAGCTGTACTACAATCTTCAAACGTCTTGCAGTAAGACTGCTGAAAGCAAGGAGGGTACTCTGCTTCATGAATGGTCCCACAGTTTTGGTGATACTGAAGATTATGAGTACGGCCGTACTGATTGCAAGAATTTGGCTAAAAAAAGGCCCGGTAGAGCAGTCAAAAATGCTGATAGCTTTGCATATCACTATTGCGATGCTCAGTAATGGAGCTCATCAGCTAAAAGCCAAGAACTTTAGGACTCATGCAACACTATAGGACCTGCACAGTTTATTTTTGCTGCTTTAGGCCACTTTTTGCTTAACTGTAATATTACATTTTTGATTAATTAATTATCTTGGCTTAATGATCATTAATAAAATTGAATTAAAAATATCAAAACTGAGCACATAGACTTGCGGCAATAAGCAAGAGTACTCTGGCAATTAGACACAGACCATACATGCATGTACATGCACATGCCATAATTACATGCATGACTTGAACCCAATTTTTGAGTAACTTTAAAAAATTCATAAAAAATTAATTTCAATTGGAATCAGCTCAAACTATCTACACAACATACATGTAAGTGCATGTATATGTACCATATAGCGGAAAATTTTTGTGGCCCAAAATTTTCGTGGGTTTCGTGTTTTTTTTCAAAACCCACAAAAATAAAATCTGCGAAAATCAATTCTATACGGTTTAAGATGGCCGAAATGTAGAAAACCACAAAAATTAAAGCCACAAAATTGATTTTTGGATGGATCCGCAAAAATTTTGGGCCACAAAAATTTTCCGCTATACATCAGAAATATAATAAAATGCATAAGTCTCTCCTAGTCAATTTTGGTGAATGACCCTCTACTACAGCACAGGACCTTGGCCCGATTTTGGAGCAACTTTAAAAACTAAAAAAATCCAATTTTGATTGGAATCAGCTCAAACTTTTTATGCAA
>NW_003558222.1:0-1163 GCF_000090795.2 Amphimedon queenslandica
TGGGCTCTCCTGAGCTCTCGGCAAAAGAAAAAAAATTCCGGCGTTTTAGAAATGCTTTGATATTTCTGAGTCTCAATTTTCAGTTTTTGGGTCCCTTTTTGCTATTTCCAAGTCCCGTTTTGCGATTTCCGGGTCCCTTATTTGTCATTTCCCGGTCCCTTTTTTGCCATTTCCCGGGTCCCGTTTTGCCATTTCAGGGTCCCATTTTTGCTATTTCTGCGTCCCTTTTTGCAATTTCCAGGTCCCTTTTCGCCATTTCCCGGGTCCCTTTTTGCCATTTCTGGGTCCTGTTTTTGCCCTTCTTGGGTCCCCGTTTTTGCCATTTTCGGGTCCCGTTTTGCCATTTCTGGGTTCTTTTTGACACATCTGTGTCCCGTTTTGCCATTTCTGGGTCCCTTTTTGCCATTTCCGGGTCCTTTTTGACATTTCCAGGTCCCGTTTTGCCATTTCCGGGTCCCTTTTTTCCCTTTTTGTGTCCCGTTTTGCCATTTCCGGGTCCGTTTTTGTCATTTCAAAGTCCCGTTTTGCCATTTCCGGGTACCTCTTTTGCCATTTCCGGGTCCCTTTTCGCCATTTCTTGTCTCATTTTGCCATTTCTGGGTCCCGTTTGGCCATTTCCGGGTCCCTTTTTGCCATTTCCGGGTCCCGTTTTGCCCTTTCCGGGTCTAATTTTTTGCCATTTCAGGGTCCCGTTTTGCCAGTTCCGGGTCTCGTTTTGCCATATTTTGGTCCCATATTGCATATTCATGGTCCAGTATTCCCATTTCCGGGTCTTGTTTGGCCATTTCCGTGTCCCATTTTGCCATTTCCTGGTCCTGTTTTGCCATTTGCGGGTCCTTTTTTTGCCATTTGCGGGTCCCATTTTTCCATTTCCTGGTCCCTTTTTTGCCATTTCCTGGTCCCGTTTTGCCATTTCCTGGTCCTTTTCGCCATTTTTTTGTCCCGTTTCTGCCATTTCCTGGTCCTGTTTTGCCATTTCCGGGTCCCTTTCTGCTATTTTCGGGTCCCGTTTGGCCATTTCCGGGTTCCTTTATGCCATTTCCGGGTCATGTTTTGCCATTTCCGGGTCCCGTTTTGCCATTTCTGGGTCCCGTTTTGCCATTTCCGGGTCCTTTTATACCATTTCCGGGTCCTTTTATACCATTTTCGGGTCCCGTTTGCCA
>NW_003558223.1:0-1163 GCF_000090795.2 Amphimedon queenslandica
CCACTTAGGCTGTGCACTGCTGAACACACAAGTATGCAGAAAAAGATAAAAATAGAGCGAATATTTACCCAGTGCAATCAGTCAGTCACTATGGCAACTCTGAGCATGCGCATTAAGTTTCAAAATGGCAACTAATTTTAAGGGGCAGTGATATCACGCCCAAATAACTAGTTTATATTCAAATATGAATGAGATATGGAAAGCACCTTTGTAGTCCTTGACTTACACTCCAAGGAAGGATGTGAAAGTCAACTTGAGCTGTTCTCTAGCTTAAAAGATTATCCTGTGCATAAAAGATGAAAGAAGAAAAAGTCTGAAGAATTTTGCAGAAATTTGAATTTTGGCCAATTATACAGAAATCCTTCCGCTACACTACAGTCCACTTTAAAGGTACCAGGAAAATCACTCAGTGAAGGAGAGCCCATCTAAGCCATTTATTAAGCTGTACAAGGTAAGATATAAGGGTTATAATCATTTGAAAATTCTAAATTTGGCCACCATCTTGAGAAATGAACCTCAACCCTACATCATGCAAAACGTCAGGGCAAAGCCCCTATGTAATGTGAAAATACAATGACTTGTTTAAAATGGAATTAGTGGTTAATTCATAAGTTGTAGCAATGTCACTATGAGCACCACTATTTAAAAGTTGACAATGATTTTTGTGAGATTCTATTGTCCTTTTTTAAAACTGATCAGCTATTAACTGCCACAATAATAATAATTGTAGGTAAAAAGCATCAAGTATATGAACAATTACTGCCATAAAATTTTCAAGAATAGTTGTTTTGTAGTGTATGCAATTTATATGTCTATTAATTGCGAGTAATTAATTTTTGTAATACTAGTTTTTGCGGAAAGAAATACAATTTTTCCAAAAAAGGTATTTAATATTAGTTTGGTGATGGGGATAGTACTGTAATTAAGCTTATTTATGAAAGTCTATTCTTTAGACAAATATCCATACCTTTGCTTTCATATCTTGAGCAACAGCCACACAAAATCTACAGTTTCGAAAAGCACTAGATAGAGATTTATATCCTCCAATAAATGAGATGCCAGATTATCTGCTAGTGTCAACAAAATAGTCACATTTAAACTCTCCTTTAACAATAAACTCAGCATCACAAATGTCGGACAAAAGGTCATCCGATCCTTGATGG
>NW_003558224.1:0-1162 GCF_000090795.2 Amphimedon queenslandica
GTATACCTCCACAATGGCGGCCTGAAAAATTTCCATTTGCGGTATCACAATGAATATCATTATAAATTGGAAAAGTCATTCACAGGAACAATATTAATATTATTTACCTTTAGAAGATGTATCAACTGGTGATGTTGTAGCCTTTCCACTACTAGTAAGATTAATGGCATATTCCTTTGCTATTTCGATAGCTAGAGCTAGATCAGCTCCTCCACTATTACTTTTAATGGAGTTGCACAGCATTCTTAATGTAGGGACACCATGACTCTTATAATCATAGTTCCTACTTAACCAGCAATCAAATACTTTCTGTAGGCAACCTCTGGCAGTTTTTGTCTCTGATTCAATCTCATATAACTTCTTGTAGCTGATTCCTAACAGAATACCAATAGAGTCCCAGCGCCCTGCCAGAACACCAGCTTTTTCCCATACCAGTCGAAAATCAGTAATATCTATCATTACTAACAATACTACTATAATAATTAAGAATATCTACTTACTAAGTTCTCTGTCAAAGGCTCTTTTCAGCTCCTCCGGGTTGGTTGCCATTTCAATTTAGTTTGGAATGCCAGCCGGCCCCCAGCCCTTGCCCCGTCACAAAAAAAATTGTCCCCCTTGAAAATTTATCCTAGGCCTAGGATAGAATATCACGTGATATTTTATGTCCACGTCAGCAATTTTTTGTCCTACCAAAAGTAAAGTATGAAGGAAGGCTGTAAATCTTTGTATTCGACTTTGTTCCTTAATCATTTATCTATGGAATATACGTACAAAGCATGTGGGACCCTTTATTATACGTTCAAAGTACGTAGAAGAAGATTTCAGATCGAAGATTCTTGACACAGTCTGTCGGACCATAGACACTTTAGTGTCTATGGTCGGACAGACTGTGTCAAGAACCGAGTAAAGAACCCAGGAAAGAAGAGGATGATCTTGTGGAGAAGGTAGCTGTGTATTTAGCTGATAGAAAATGTCCACTGAGAAGGTTGTAGTGCTAACAGAAAGAGGCAGATATGGAAAAGAGCTGAAAAGTTTGTTTTCAGTGCAAAATGGGGAACCGTATTACCAGACCAAGATGAACGGGTCAACTATATCATGATAGTGTAGGTGTTTTGTGTATTTTAAGTAGTTTAGTTAGTTATGTGTATGTATGTATGTACGT
>NW_003558225.1:0-1162 GCF_000090795.2 Amphimedon queenslandica
ATATATCATTATTATTATTATTACTTCTATATTTTTATCATTAGTGTACTTTGAAGACCATGTGCAGGAGCATGTTCAGTCCAGCTTTTCCCGGGAATTTACCCACCACATTAGAGGGCCTGAGGTTGAACAGGTTGGCCCGAGTCTTAGTCCATATATAGTCTGTTCACGTTGACTTCTAACTCATTACTTTATGCAGACTTGGCTTCAAACATGGTCAAGGTGTTAAGTAGATGTTAAGTGAGTATGAAGTAGTTATGAATTTCATTATTATTAATTAGCATGCATTATAAAAACATTGGATTAAAACACTATTATTATACATAAAAATAAAAAAATCAGACTCATCCAGAGCGGCCAAGTCATCACCAGAGTCAGGGTCTGATGGTAGTACTTCATCATCACTATTATCATATTAATCATCGGATTCACCACCAATTAGAGACAACATAGAATCATCACTATGACAAATTCCCGAATTCCGTCCAGTTCCCAGTAGTGATCCTCAAAATTATCTTGAACATGTTTTACCAAGTTCTTCTATTTATCAGGAGTAACTAAATCAAACCCTTCCTGCCCTGGCTATTCAATCTAACTCCTTGCTTAAGGGCTTTCTCTTCTTCTCACTTTGGACGCCATTTTAAACAATTTATTCTAACTTCCGGTCACACCTCCTGTTGTGATTATAATGGTAGGCAGTGGCTTCTAAGTGGCGGCAGTGCTTAGATCTCGCAGCTTTTATACTTTCTGCAGTTCCTAAAGTCTTATCCACTAGTCCTATACATCAAATGAAGCGCATTGCTGAGAATATATCTGTGTGTAAATTTGGTATTGATTAGATTAAAAACCTTTGAGTTATTTAAGTTTCATTTAGTTAGAAGTCAACCTGAACATACTATAGTAGAGTTTGATAACGTTACTGTATTGAGTAAGGTCAGTGGTATACATACCGTATATATTGTTATTAATAGTCCCTGTATAGTTTATAGGGACACCTCCTCTCATTAATTCATATATTAATATAACACAATACAACAGAATAGACTGTACTGATGTATCAAGTAAGTATTGTACTTTATACCCTACACCTCCTAATATTGGACCAGGGGGATTTTGGGTTAATTTTTGATGATTGGTGGGTGTTAATGGCTATTAGAATGCT
>NW_003558226.1:0-1162 GCF_000090795.2 Amphimedon queenslandica
AAGGTATCGTTCATTTGGGTCATTCACTGGAGGGGGAGTACTGTAGTGAGTCTAGTCTATTGGACTATTGTCCTTATTTTATAGTTATTACTACTACTACAATTATTATTATTATTATTATTATTATTATTATTATTGATCTTTAATAACTATTGCACGCATGCTCTATTTTGTTTTTGTTTTTCTTTTGGAAAGAACACATTTTAACACTCTCTCTCTGATTTCCTATCTCCCTTTTTCTTCCTCTCGTTTGTTGTATGAATATTATCGCTTGTAATCACTTCAACCGATTAAATACAACGGTGATAAATAGTATATCCAACAAGTATTTCCCGTTAAAGTTACTGGCTAGTCTTGATGAGCAGTTGGGACGTCCCAAGTGGGTGGTACCAGTACGAGCTAATGATGAACTGGAGACATTAATTAAAGCATCAATTAAACTAGTGAAAGAAAGTAATGAATAATTAATGGGTTTTACATGTAAGCCACACCTCCTCCAAGATGAGATGAAGAATTTGAAGAATGTCACCGATTCTATAGAACAGTGGTGAGTGTACGTGTACATGTATTTATAAAATTGATTAATTATTGTACAGGATACATTGACAGGAATGTGTAATCTGGTTTCTTCTTTTTTGATTTCATGCTTCGTCTAGGACCGCCTTTGTCGTTGGATCCTCTGTTCTTTTTGCTGTTTGGTGGAGTAGCAAACACAGGCAGTGGCTTAGCAGTTTAAATGATGAGTTACTTAAGAAGGAGGCAACCACTGACTCAAGGAGTGAGACCTTCTCTTCAATAATGAAGGTATGATATAGTTCAGGTTAATAATAGTATTGTGATGTCAGTGGGGGTGTGGCCAATTATATTGTATACCTGTACATATTGATGTCCTTGTTCTTTGTAAAACGTTTAAGCTGATTGAAGCTTATATTTTTCAAGTTATGGCCATTTAAGGAAATGCCAAAATTCTAAAAATTACTCAAAGCTATTATTAAGCCTTGGGTCTTTCCAAAATATGGCTCTAAAATCACCACTAATTTTTACTACATGGTCTGATACACATTGATGTCCTTATACATGTACATGTAGCCTTCTGTCTTTCCAGAAGGAATTAATTTTCTTTCTGGAAAATTAATTTAATTAATTTTTCAAAATTAATTTA
>NW_003558227.1:0-1162 GCF_000090795.2 Amphimedon queenslandica
ATTACCTTCACAA
This sequence comes from Amphimedon queenslandica, assembly GCF_000090795.2. Taxonomy (NCBI): domain Eukaryota; kingdom Metazoa; phylum Porifera; class Demospongiae; order Haplosclerida; family Niphatidae; genus Amphimedon; species Amphimedon queenslandica. The sequence continues at coordinate 14 of NW_003558227.1, forward strand.
GGTATTGGGTGTACACGTACTTTTTGAGCTATTGTTTTATATGTAGGAGAACTGGATTTAAACTGCATCAAAGATTCAACTTATTTTTTCAGTTAAATTTATATTATTTATTATTCTTATATTATTATCGTTATTATTATTATTTTATTATTATTAAATTAGTCGTCGCATTATTTTGCATTATCACTTCCACCTGTAAATTCATGTTGCCACAGTTACTAGGCGCGAACGATTGAGGTTGAGAAGGAGTGATGGCAACTACTGATTCTTTGATATCTTTAGAGTACATCAACCTCTCTGATGTATTGCGACACTTGTGAGTCTAACTACTGTATCAATACTGCTGCCAATTTGTAATATAATATATAAAACATGTATATACATATGTATACTTTTTGATGCACTATGTATTCTGCTATAGTCTTATAATAGGCACTTCTCTTCATTATTGTTTAACTATATCTCATGTTTTAATTCTTTTCTCTCCTTCTTTCTTTCCTTTTGCTTCTAGGAAGCATTATATGTACAGGATCAGGAGGGAGAATGGGTTTGATTTGTCTGGTCCAGAAAAACCCTGGGGTGAATTCACAGCTGCTAAAGGAGTCAGTTCATTAATACAATTAAGCTACATCACTTTACATTTCATGCAACAGTAACATTAATCTATTTATGCATGGGCATTTTTATTGTGATATAGGGATCCTATTATTTCAGTTATTATCAAGACCAGCTCCTTGAGAGTATGCTTGATTCTTACTCAAAGCACAGAGAAGGAAAGGTTTGTTAATATTGTGAAATTATATTACTTTAGTCATCTCTATCTCTCTCTTATTCCCAGGTTTTTGACAACATTTGTGAGCTTTTGGCCTCAAGACCGACCTTACTTGGAAGGTGACATAACCACAGGCTTATAAATCTTGTATTATATCCCTCCTTTTTCAATCTCTTCTCTTTCTTTTTAGGATAAGAGGACCTCTTGATCTACTGGAGCATCAAGAGGTTGAAGATAATGTCTCTAACGAGTCAACAAGACTCATACTGACAATTGCACAAATACTTATTCAAGAAGTTAGCCTCAAGCATCATGCATGATATATCTAAATATCTACTGCAATCGTCGTATCTTTTACATTATTTTTCAGAATGGTG
>NW_003558228.1:0-1162 GCF_000090795.2 Amphimedon queenslandica
AATGGTTTCTCTCTTGTTTAAGCTCCTTGCTGTAGTAGCCATTTTAACCGGTTATTAATTAATTAACTAGTCTGAGCATGTGCATTAGAGACAGCCATGCGTTCAGATAAACGAGGTACAGATAATCGAGGACGTACTGTAATAATAATAATAATAGTAATTTATTGTACATGTACATACATGTACATTATCTCACCGGCTCATGAGTAGTAGTGCTCTTTGCTGGTTGGCTGCCTCCTGCAATGACTGCATCTGCTGAACTTGTACTTCACTCTGCTTCGCTTGTTGCTAAAAATAGATACAAAATGACATAACACATTACTAAAAATAGCCACCAACAAATACAATATGTTCAAATGATAATGTCTTGATTCGATAAATCAATGACATTTTTAACCCCCACACCTCCTTTACCTCTGATTTTCTCGACAATTTCTGCATAATCATCATCCTAGCACTGCTCCCTGATATGGAGACCTCTTCTTCTTGTTGTAGTGAGGTGAGAGTCTCTCCGTCTCCCTCTTCTTCTCTCTCATCATTTGATCCTTTCAAAAAAGATAGAGAGAGAGAGGTATTTCACAAGTCTGTTTTGTACATGTGTGTGTATCAATCCATTTGTAAAAGGTCAAGGAGACAAAGAAGAGACATCTTAATTCTCTCCTTTCTTGATTTCGACAGTCTTTCAGTGTGAAAGGTCGTTGGCATCAAATTTCGCTTGATCGTAGAGCTCTGCCGTTATAACACGACCACCGAACCACCTTCCATTTAGCGACTTGACAGTACTCTCAGCTTCTACAGAACAAAAAAGAAGCAGTTTTATTAAAATATTATTTTTTAATTAATTTCAACTATTTCCTTCTTGAATAAAATTGCTTTCCAAATAAAACTTGGCAAGTAGAGTTTGGCAAAATTTGAGCCATTTGCAATGATCCAAAAGTCAACCATACAAAAGCAGAGTTGACATTTTAGGAGTTTTAAGATGCCGTATAGCTTGAAATTTTCGTGGAATGTAAATTTCGTGATTTTCGTGGTTATGAGCTGCCCACGAAATTTAAACCCACGAAATCATTGAAGTGCCATCCCCTTACAGGCTATGTAAACTGTCAACCACGAAAATTAAACCACGAATTGCCCCACTAGGAGCAAACCACGAAAATATCGA
>NW_003558229.1:0-1161 GCF_000090795.2 Amphimedon queenslandica
CCCAGTAGTATTATAAGGATGAGGATTACAAAGACTTGTATACCAATGATAAAGAATAGACCTTTCCTTCCAGCTGGGACAGAATCATTTATCTGTAGATTAGCTATTGGTCGCTGAGGGAAGTCATCCTTTCCATCATATTCAGAAACCTCTTGTTCCACTTCATAAAAGTTCTTAGTGTCATCTGTCTCCATTGTTTGTTAGGCTATAGTTGCTGATATCAAGAGGCCAGTCAATATAGTCGGGCTCTCTTTCTTTGTTTATTCTTAGTTGGGGGTGGACTAGCCCTTTAATACCATTCATTATGTAGCTATAAGACTACATTAAAAAAAAAGCATATGAAGGCAACTTTCATTTAACTGTTTTACTAATAAAAGCTATATGCAATATCAGCTTAAGCAATTCGGTTACACTCAATCAAGTATCATGCATAACTCAAATATAAGTGGCTACTATGATAGCTCAGTGAGTGTGTGTGTGTACAGCAAGGCAGCAGGTTAACTCTTAGATCTAAAATACAGTAACTATAGGCAGCTCAAGTTCTTCATTGGACATATATCTCATACTTTGAGAGCATCACATCTTCATCAGTCCATCCTTCATCTCCACACAACCTCAGCTCTATATTCTGAGAGCTAGTGGCGTTACCATAGTCTCTGTAGAACCATGGCATGTAGGGACTGGCACTGCAACAAGCTCCTTCATTATTACCGCACTGCTGACCATCCCAGAGAACATCATTGTAGAGGAGTGTGTTATGGTAAGTGTTTGTTGGATTACCTGATTCACAGTAATAGTTGCTACCAACAAAAGACTGTATAGTCTGGGAACTGCCTATGGCACAAGGACAGTTAGCAACATTAGCCCAGCTGGGAGTAGTACTCTCAAACAGACCAGCTATTAGTGTCCAGACATGTTCACGAGGAGACCCACGAGTGATGCTAACTCCATCAACATACCAGGAATTGAGGTTATTGTGAGAGTTACCACTTCTTACTGCATCAGGAGCTCTGTACTGATAGGCAGTGACTTTACCACATATCTGATTATAGTTTATGCCATTAGTGGGGAATGATGTTGAAAAACAGCTAGCACTGTTGCTTGGTCGTCTGCAAACTCTATAGCCAGATTGTTGGTACAGTGTCAAGGCTGAAGGACAAG
>NW_003558230.1:0-1161 GCF_000090795.2 Amphimedon queenslandica
TGGGACTATCATCAATAGCTCTGACAGAATTTGTTATTTGGGGCCCTCTGGAGGAATGCCCTCTTGGGTAATGGTGACAGGTATCGTCTTCATGTGGCCCGATTCAGTTCAACCACTGGTGCTGTTATGACATTTACATAGTAATGTGATTGAAGTAAGTTAGAAAAGCATGCACTGAGAATTATTCAATCATACCCAAGTGGGGTAAATTTGCCCATGTGTTTTATGATGTGTGATTGTGTGGATTATTAACTAATAACTATCCACCAGATCCTCAATCGTTAACTAGATTGATTATATTCATTGGGATGCCGTTAAAAGCAAAATAATTTTTGGCCGCCATCTTGGAAGTATAGTTTTCTAATCACTGAAGTGGTACAGAAATGGAGATTAAGGCTGGAATCTTTTCTATCTGGATGCAGCTCCTTTGCTTAGTCTCGCGTGGTCAGACTCTCCACTCAGAGTCTGGCCGCATAAGACTACCTTTGTTCTGCTGCAAAATGGTAAAATAACACCTTTTCTCCATTGAAGTGGATTTTTAAGGATCATTTTTACGAATGACCCTTATCTGGAATTTTACAGAATTAGTTTTGCGAATTTCCACTATTCTGCCATCTTGTACCGTGTTAAAGGGATTTTTAAAGAATTTAATTTTGTGGTATACCCCCATCATGGTAGCCAGAATAATTGACCTTAACTAAAATTTGGCCTTATGTTGACCTTACGCTGTTACCCAACACGGCAGACAATTTAGCTCAACTTTATTCGTACCCTTCCATTAATTACATCCGTACAAGACCTCTATGTACAGGCAATACATTCACATGTGCAAAGTGTTCTATATTATTTAGATTTTTCTCCATTGAATCATGTACATGTACTTCATACTGCTTAAATGGCCAGCACAAGTCCCTAATTTACATGTACATGTACATGTCTATCCTACCCCTTGATTATTTGCTTGCATGCATACTGTATATACTACAGTTAATTGATGGTAGTTGTAGTAGTAGTGGATTATTTGTGGGTGTAGTTTAATTAATACAGTGATACAAGAGCAGATACTATGATGGTGGTGTCAGTGAATGGGTGGCGAAGAAAAAGTTGACAAAGACAGATTGGTATGGTTTGTATATCATCAGCTTTTGTTTATTAATTAGT
>NW_003558231.1:0-1161 GCF_000090795.2 Amphimedon queenslandica
TGCCTAGTATAGAAGAGAACTGGAATAATAGTACAATAACTAAACTTGTTCACATCTCAATTAATTTACGCTTTAATTTACACATCTCAATTTACACCTCTAATTACTCTAGTAAACAACTTGTAAATAGCTCAGAAAAGCTATCATCCTTACTCCAAAATAATCTTCAATGCTTGATCCTTTGACAAAGCGAGACGTGTTGGTCATATTCCTTAGATCAAGGAGAGCAGAGGAGGGAAAGGCGAGCGTGTATCCAGAGAGTATGGCAGAGAAAGCAGCTAAGAAAGAAAAGAGAGTGACAGTCCATATTCTCCGGGGCCCCTTCAGTTCAGCCAGCACAGAGTGCCAGGATTGCATGGGAGACGGTGTCTGGGAGTCAGTACCAAGTAGCAGAAAAGGAGCAGTTTGCTGTAGTATGCTCATACTGGGGCTTGTCTTGTCACTCGATTGGTCGCTATTTGTCTTTACCCTGCCAGAGAAGTTGTCACTAGTCTCAGTCTCAGAGTAAGTAGAGCAAATTGACTCGGAAAGAAGGCGATCCTTTTCCCAAAACTCTCCTTCTTCTCCCGCCATTGTTCCAACAGAAAATTTGGGAAGTTGAGATTTGAGAAATGAGAGCATGTGATGTGCGCGCATGCATGCATGCATACGTAAATTCTGACCACATGTTTGCACGTGGCTAGATGATTTCAAAGATGGTTAAATTTTTGTAAAATTAATAATACTGATATGGAACAACATAGTATAGTGTAGATATGAAGTATCTATAGTGTACAGTAATGTTATATTTCAGAGATATTTAGTTTATTTATTTCATTTCTTAATTCCTTATTCTCTTCCTTCAACACGCCACAAGCAACAGCCAGGAGAGAAAAATGCTCATGCAGATTATCAACAAGATGCTGTCTAACGTCTTTACGCAATGGTCTAACAGTACAACCTGCCCACTGCAGCTCACAGTCAACAGGTTGAAGAGAGCAGGTCAATAAATGAGAGGACAAATCTTCACGAGGTAGGATCAGTTCACAACCATTAGGACAAGCTATAGGATACTTGATACATGACTCATAATGTTCAGAAGAAACTGCTCGAGGATATGAAACGTTGCAATACTGACACTTGTGAGGTCTATACGGACATTCATTACTTTCATGATCATCG
>NW_003558232.1:0-1161 GCF_000090795.2 Amphimedon queenslandica
AGAAGTTGTTACAGGCAAAAGCTGTAAGTCTATGAGGTATTGACAATCCCTATCTTGCACAACTATAGACAGTGCTGTTGGAGAAGACTAGCCTAATTGGCTAAGGATGGAATATATCCCAACATATCCAATCGTGTGTCAAATCTGGTTTGAAATATCTCACTGATACATATACAAGTTCTTTAAATGATGCTCTCTTAAAGCAGCAAGATTCCTTAATCCTCATGAAATCAATCCATCAGCAGCATTAGTTGATGACATCTCAATTATTCCATTTATAAAATCATCAATAATGGAAGATACTGGTAAGTCAAGGACTCCAGGAATAGCATAATAGATGATAATTATGGCATAAACTGCCAAGTCTAATACTGCTGTATACTAATATTATAGTACTGTATACCACTGCATACTATTAAATACTACTGTATACCACTGTAAACTATTGTAAACTATTGTATACCACTGTACACTACTGTATACTACAGTATACTACTGTATACTACTGTATACTACAGTATACCACTAAATATAGTACAGTGCAAAAAAAGCTAAGTAGCTAATGTTACGTAGGTACATGTAGTTCGCTGCTTCTTCATTTAGCATGCACAAACCCACCAGTGGATTTGCATGCCAGTGCATGCACAAACCATGGCAGATTTTCTGGTCTAATTAGCATGGGATAACCTCCGATTTAAGAACACCTCCGTATAAAGGACAGTGATGGCTGGCCCATAGGTGTCCGTCTTAGAGAGGTTTGACTGTGTAATGAAAGATTTCCAATGGCCCAATGCTCTTTAACGTGCTTGTAGCTATACAATATAATTTGTTGTTGGTATTCATTCAAATTTAGAATCAGGAATACTTGAGAGAAAGCTGCTGGCACTTGGCATGAGTAAGGGATACTCCTTTACCAGCTGAAGGTCTTCTGGTACCTCCAGTTAGACATATTCATACATTTTCCAGTCCAGATACAATAGCAGTGGCTCCTTCAGGCGTCTGAGACCTACAGCCAGCACAAGGTGAGGTTTAGATCTGAGGAACCCACCACAAAGGATAATCTGATACATTATCTGAAAATACAAAAAAACCAGCAAAAGAATACAGTAATCCAACAAAAATCCAATCTTGGTTTCAGAGACCAGGTACAAGGCACAGTAG
>NW_003558233.1:0-1161 GCF_000090795.2 Amphimedon queenslandica
TAGTCTTTAAACAATTTTTATCATAATTACAAACCTGAGCGGCCAGGTGAACACCCATTTCAAAAAGTGGTGTCAGATACATGTGTTCATACTTTCTTAAAAATAATAGTGAGACCAGTTGTTTCCACACTTTTTATAGAGGCTTTCAATGTGTTTCCAACTGACTTGTTTCCCATTGATCTGTGAAAATTATTTAAATTTAGTTATTTTCACCCCCATACGTCTTTTGGGAGTTCCTGGCAGTCTTTATGAGGTGTGGAGGGTCTAAGAAAAAGAAGGCTTCTGCGTTCTCATTTAATTGGTTTCTAAACTTATATGCCATTCATTTAGAACATGAGCTTCCTGGTATTGAAAGAATTTTGTGTTGACAGAATTTCCATCCATGGTAATAGATGTGACTTTTAAACGACAGCGCTTGGGACAGAAAAGGTCATCAAAGGAAATAGGGACTAGTTGTTCTCCTGTGAGGTTAGAAGCAGCAAATGAAGCATAAGGAAAGATGAAACTTGTAAAGATAGATCTCACCATTAGTACCATCATTGTTGCTGCTAGTTGTTTTTTGGCACATTTGCGTGTTTGACATTCTTTTTTGATGGAAATTAGATTATTTATTTCTCCTAGGTCACAAAAACCAACTAGCTCACCATTGTGCATATTGTACACTAAGGTCTCTCAAACTTGTGTCTCATCAGCAATGATACTGACATATATCTAAAATGGCTCTAATGTTGGAATCATTCACTAGCTGTGTATCTAATTCTGAAGAGAATCCTTTTGTGCTTTAATCGTGTATTCACCTCAGTCCTATGACTAATGTCAATCATTAGAGTCATGACGTCTTAGTCTATCAGGAAAATGTACGGTGCAGTTACTCACCTCAGTTGTTATGTTGCAGCTGAAGTTTTGATAATATGGCCATCTTTTCTCATCTTAACACTATAGGATGGCTCTTTTATGAATAGTTAAGACGTGCAAGAACTCTGCCTCTCATTCTGGATCTGTAAATTCACTGGTTGTACTGTAGGAGCCTTTCGTATCATTGAATTCAGTCTCGCTATCCAAGCATTGCAGAGAAGAATTATCACATTTAGGAATCATTCATAGCTCATCACCATTTGTATCCTCTCTTTACAGTTTTATTTGATATTCATAATTATTAAA
>NW_003558234.1:0-1161 GCF_000090795.2 Amphimedon queenslandica
TGTTACAGTCAAACCATAAACTAAATTATGCATTTACATGTACATACACATACCACTAGTGAGTGCATTGACCTCATCATCCTTTGCATTTAATTGTTGTTGAACAAACTCATATTTTTTATGACAGCTAAAAATAAAAACAACTTAATAAAATGGTGTTACTGACTTACTGTACAGCAACTTACCAGTCATCTTTTCTTCTTTATCTTTGAGGGTATATTGTAAATCCATAACTTCAGTGTCTGATTCTGCAATTATTTTTATGCTTTTGTTTCAATAATGTCATAATAATTTCTTACTCATCTCTTTTTCTCTAATAACAGCTTTAAAATTTTCACTCTTTTGATCTTTCGCTTTAATTTCTTTATTTAAGTCATCAATATCACCTGTAAAGGGTACAAATAATATTGTTCACTTAATTTTGTACACCATACAATGATACCTGATGTTAATGACTTCTGTGTTTGTTTAAATAGATCTACAACTGATTGATCACTATCAACTAGGTCTACTTTATCAATCTGTAAGTGGTACTTAAATCTATTAAGTAGCTCTAACTCATCCAATACATCATTGATATCCTGCAGTGTATACTCATCAGGATCCCAGTTGAACACAAATACAACTGTTTCACATAGAAGGTGAGATGGAGTAGCGGCTGCTTGTAGCTTCTCATCAAGGCAAAGACTCACTGATACTGACTTACAGAAATCCTTAGCTTCCTTTTTGAATGATTTAATAATTGGCTCAATCTCTTCTATGTTGAACCGAGAGACCAAAGCTTCAAGGAGACTTAAGTCAATGATACTGCACTTCCTCTTCAGTACATCTAATACATCATCAATGGTCTTCTTATAAGAAAGTTGAGGCTTCAGATGAGGAAACCAATCAATAATACATTCCTTCACTTCATCAACATCCAATACATTTTTCATTGTTTTGAAAATACGACGGACTATATAAAATGTAGAACCAAATTTACTTCTCATCTCCATAAACTCCTTTTTCATACTACGAGGAAAGAGGACTTTATGAACACCATGCTCATCTATTTCTTTGTCATCAAATGATGAACCTGTTAAATTAAAAGCCGTCATAATTATGCCCATTACTTTATATTATACTTTCTAAACTTGTAGACATAAACTTTTCTCTAGGCTG
>NW_003558235.1:0-1161 GCF_000090795.2 Amphimedon queenslandica
CAGTTATGTACTAACACTATTGGTAGTTATACATGTACTTGTGATAATGGTTATCAACTCACTAATGATAATCACACTTGCACTGATATTGATGAGTGTACTCTTAATGATAATGGAGGATGTGAACAAATATGTCATAATACTGATGGTAGTTATTATTGTTCCTGTCTTAACGGATTCTCTCTTAATGATCAGAACTGTACAGGTATTATTATACTTCGTTATTTTGCTACTATGCTCTGTCTTCAATAGATATCAATGAGTGTGATACTAATAATGGAGAATGTGAACAGGACTGTATCAATACAATAGGAAGCTATCAGTGTCAGTGTAGAGAAGGATTTGAGTTTACAAGCAATGGAAGAAGCTGCACTGGTAATTTTAAAATTTACATTGTCTTATGTATACTAATAATAGATATCGATGAGTGTGCTGATAAAAATGGAGGGTGTGAACAGATTTGCAATAATACAGTAGGCAGCTTCCAGTGTTCATGCTTGGTAGGCTTTACTTTAACCAATGATGCATTTTGCTCAGGTAAAAATATGACTGATTAAGTAATACATAATTTTTCCAATTGCATACATGTAGATATCAATGAATGTGCATTAGTGGACAATAGATGCAATCATGATTGTGTCAATACTCCAGGAAGTTACCATTGTACCTGTAAAAATGGATATTACTTGAGCAATGACAGTCATACATGTCTGGGTAAATATTATACTTGCTTGTATCATTAAATTCTTATTTGTCGATTTGCATTAGCTTGTGAATTTGGAGAAGTTATTAATGGAACAACTTGTAAAGGTAGGTAATTATGTTGATAGTATAATGATTATTTAGTAATAGTAGCTGCTTTGCCAACAAACATTGGAGCAGTAAGATCATTTCAATTTATACTTATAGACATGATGCACTAATTAGGTTAAAAATCCTCCATCCAGTATTGTCATGGCTTTGGCAATTAGTCTTGGATTGATATTAAGTATATTATTATGCTTATGTGATGATAATTTTTGTTGTTTTAGTTGTCATAATAATAATAGGAACCACTTCTTGTATTGCCGTTCTGTTGATTGTTACAATTTACAAGCGAAAGAAGAAGCAGCCATACAATGAAGAACATGTGCTTTCTCAACGCAATCCAATGTATGATGA
>NW_003558236.1:0-1160 GCF_000090795.2 Amphimedon queenslandica
CTCTTCTACAATGTATAAACATGTCACAACATCTTATAAACAATGATACGTAGCACAAAAATTTCTAGGATGAGTTTTAGCTTTAAAACTTTAGTTTCTGAGTAGTATTTGCTGGACAGAAAATCCGCCATTTTTAATTACTGCACTTTACACCACGCCTACATAACATCATAAAATTAACTCTTTGTTTACTCAATTTAACTCCAGCTGTTTTGGAGGACGAGACTCTGCTCCTTTCTTCCTCCTGTCGTAAGGAATAGTAGCTCCAAGAGTGATACATTTTATCCAGCCAGACATGGAAGCGTTAGCCACGCTCAACCAAACCTCTGCAATCCTTTTATGGAGGACTCCCACCAGCTTCAGTGCATGACTAGTGACCTCTCCTGTAAACTACCAAACGAGGTAACTGTAGCTTAATTTAATGATTTTATTGTCCCAAGGAATATATGCATGAATGTGTAAGGAGGATGTACCATTGATGAAGGGTTGCCGGCAAGGGGACCCAATAGAAGGTCTTTGTGCCATTGGGTATGATAGAAAGCATGCATTCAGAATGGAGGTTGATAATGGCATACTAAATAGCTAGTAATCTATTGCAAGTTCAGGTTGTGAAAGCTATTGGCCAAATAAAGCCAGCCATTTTGGACCATTATGTGTATGGCGGTATGCTCAAATTAAAACCCACCAATCACTAAAAACTTAGCACCCCTCTACAATTACCAGCCATACGGTATTATGATTGAAGTACTGAGGCACTATTGTTAATGTTAATTTGTAGGTGACTCCACCAGTTGAGGCAGTTATTCTTGTTCTCTCCTTCATCTGGTCTCTACTCTTGTCCTCTTCCTATGACTGATGGAGGAGCTAGACTAATTGAAGTGAGCAGACATTGCACACAAATGCACATTATACTTAATGCATTACATACACATTTACATGTACATGTACATGCACTTACTGATTCTCTGGTGCTACTTCTTGTTATTGATTGCTTTTCTATAGCAACAACCAAATTTTGCCAAAAATGTCAAGTAGAGAATTCTTAATTTTTATAACATTTTCTGATACATATGCATGTTTTTATGTTGTGTAAAAACTTCGAGCTGATTTTGATCAAATTTGAATTTATTACGAATTTTTAAAGTTGCTCAAAAATTGGG
>NW_003558237.1:0-1160 GCF_000090795.2 Amphimedon queenslandica
GATTTTACACAAACAATAAGTTTCTTTATTTTTGTTGTCATTGTTATGATTTTACAGCATTTACGAGGGACAGCACTGATTGAATTGAATAGATATGGTGAAGGAATATCTACTATACTGATGACAAGTGAAATGAATACTATAGTCTTGATGTGAATCCTTGTTCAAGAAGCTCTATCTTCCCAGCAATCCTGTAGCTATTCCTGCAGGTTCTTCCTGTTGTCAAGTTCATATTATCACTAGTATTATAAACATTAATTAATTGTTTTGTGTTTTTGAAATAAAATAACTCATTACACACTTGATATATGCAAGATTAATACCTTCTCTTAGCTAGAAACCTCCACTAAGTATTGCAATTTGATTCCAAGCATAGCTAGCCTAGCTAGGTTAAAAAATACTTGCTGTTCCCAGTTCTGAGATCTGAGCATGCGCGACCACGCCCAAATTTTTGGAGCACATGCTTCTTAATTAGCAAAATGGCGGCATGAGGTAAGCTGGTGCGATCCAACAGTCACAGTATCACTTCTTCCTTTCTTGGAGAATGATTCTAGGGGACAAGGACCTGCGCATACCCTGTTGGAGTAGAATGGTATAAGAATTAGCCTTCTATCACCAGGCAAGATTGATATATCGACCGACAACTGGATTGACAGGAGATCATGATGATGATGAAGATGAAAAAAGGTGGCTGAACAAAACGGCCGGTTTGCAGATTTTTGATTTTTCTCCCAGGAAAGGTCTAGAGCCACGATAGTGGTACTATTGGAGTCCTCTGGTCAAGATAAGGTCCTTTAAGAAGTCTGGTAAGCATAGGAGCTCGTTTTCCCGGTATAGCAAGGCTGCAAAAGTCGTGGCAGCCATTTTGTTTGGGGTGAATCCTACTTAGTAACGCTACCGCGTTACTAATAGTGCAGGGATTTTGGCCCAATTTTTGAGTAACTTCAAAAATTCATTAAAAATCTAAATTTAATCAAAATATGCTCAAACTTTCTACACAACATAAAAACATGCATATGTATCAGGAAAAATTTTTTAAATGAAGAATTCTCGTCTTTTCATTTTTGCCAAAATTTGGCTAATTTTGGCTCGATTTTTGAGTAACTTTAAAAATTCGTAAAAAATCTAAGTTTAATCAAAATATGCTCAAAATTTCTACA
>NW_003558238.1:0-1160 GCF_000090795.2 Amphimedon queenslandica
CACTTCATACACTAACATTGAGGGTAAGTGACCGGTACTGACTAATAGAATAAATAAATAAATAAATATATTATAATGAAATAATCATAAGAGGAGTGCCAAGTGAGTGTGGGTGTAAATTCAAGGACTGTGTACATGAAAGGACTAATAATCATATAATTAATAATTAATAATGATATATAATTAATAATGATAAACATCCTAGTTAAGTTTTCTATCAAATTATAGAATTTATAAGCACGTGAATATGCAAGTCATGTGACTAATGGGTGTGTCTTACTAACTAGCCCTACCTGGAGTGTCTGTGTCGTAGCTACGAACACTCAGCGTCATTTGTCGTCTTTTCTTTCTCTTTTGGTCGTCACTCTCGCTGAGTAGGTCCTCCTCGCTCTGAGCTACCTTTAGCAACAAGGGATAGTTACGCTGAGCAGAGTGAGGGCGTGGAGGAGGCGTGGTCTGATACAAACGCTGCGTGGATGGGCGTGTCAGAGGAGGCGTGGCCGAATGAAGCAACGGACTTGGTGACATCGGACTCTGTGATATCTGTGGCATGAGATCAGTTACTTGAAAGTTTTCGTACGAATCACTTCTCCTCCAAGTAGAAGGAGACTCCGTCCTATTGATAGGTATTGAGGACTTTATTCTCTCTTCTTCCTCCTCCTCCTCCTTCTCCTCCTCTTCTTCTTCTTTTGGTTCACTAATAACTGGTAGCTCTCCTAGCCAGTGGTAAGGTTTAGCATGGACGCTACCGTTACCCAGGGCAGTTGAGGTGGGAAGGGCTTCTGTCTCAATGGGCGTAGCTTCAGGAACTGAAATTGAAAGGGGAGCTTTTCTTTCAGTGGGTGGGGTTTTAATGATAGGCGGAGTTTTGGGTGGACTTTTGGGTGGGGTTTTTTGCTTTGTGACTGGTGGAGATTCAGAACTGCATATGACTTGGGGTGTCGTTAGAGGCTTGTTGGTGGTGAGTGTGGTCATTGTGACAGGAGCTGTAGCATTGGTGGTAGGTGTGGTTTTCTGTGCTGTGAAGATTGGATCAGTAGAAATGACTGAATGAGATATAACCTATTAATAGAGAAAGAGAAAGAAAATGAAAAGTATTGTTTGTTTGGATCTAAAGGTGATGCTTACCATGGCCATAGTGAGTGATGATGTTTTTCCTT
>NW_003558239.1:0-1160 GCF_000090795.2 Amphimedon queenslandica
CTTCGCCGGTAATATCCAGAGCCTCTACTGCGCAGCTACTTAGCCTTTTTTTTGCACTATACTGTACACTCATTACTGATATTTGTTGTTGCAGTTTAGCTATTTCTCTGTTAATATCAATTAATGATTCATTCTGATCTAGTAAACCTATCATAGTATATAATACACTATCACATACATTATGATTCAGTATATTATACCAGTTGCATTTGTTAATAATAACTGCAATTGTTCTATTTCCATTCTCATTCCTCTTCTGATTCTGTATGATGCTGTAAATGATAAATAATAAAACAACAACAACAGCAATAATAATAATTTTAAAAATAATGACATAGGGCACCTTTTTTCGAGGGCTATAAATTTTGCAAATTTGTGATTTTTAAGATTTGTGAAAATTACTTTTAATTAGCAAAAATCAAATGAATACGGTGTTGAGGAAGACACTTTGACCTCAGACTTCCTTAATCTATCTATGCACACACCCATGTCACATCTCTCTCTCTCTTTCATCTTAGGACTTTGTTTAGTAACTTCTGGAACATTCATAGACTTTGTTAGAACATTCTAGTACTCAGTTGTTTAGAATATTCCAGTACATGTACAGAACACTCTTACACATGTTTAGAACATTCTTGCACATGTTTCATGCACATGCTCACACGACTATAAATAGGCTCAGTGCGGCCACTGTTTTTGGGTCTTTGATTATTATAGTCTTTCTGTTATCGATTAATAATTTGGATAGCTATTGCTATAACAAGTAGCTGAACAAATCTATCATACGGTACAGAATGGCAGATGGCATAAATTCGTAAAAATTAAATCCACAAAATCTAAAGCACTCAAAAATATTAACGCACCCACGCTAATAATAATAATAATAATAATGATAATGATGATGATAATTCTAACCTGAACTAGTATTTCTTGGTAATGACAGAAGTTGTTGATTTTCCTTTACTCTCATTTCTACATTATTTCAATTATAATTAATAAAGTTTTATTATACTTACTTGTTAGTGTTTCTTCTAATTGTTTATTTGTTTTTATTTCTTTTATTAATCGTCTATTAATTATTGTCACTCTTGATAGTATATCTGAAATATAATAATTATCCATCAATTAATAATACTGGTCAACAACCATTACATTAATGT
>NW_003558240.1:0-1160 GCF_000090795.2 Amphimedon queenslandica
ATTCGTGCAGTGTAAATGTTTACAATACATTCACATGGACTGTTGTATATTTACTATATTCAGTACTAATTGTCTCATTAATCATGCATTCACATTAAACAATATATATGTATACATGTACATGTATACATGTACATTGTACATGTACTGTATGTCCGTTACGCATGCATGTACATGTATAAATTTTAAAAATACAGTACATATACTTGTATATATGTACTGTAATTTGCTTTTTTTCGTACAAAAATTTTTCGTTTCAGAAAAATTCAAATGGAAATATTTTCGTCTTCTCATAGTGTACAAAAATTTTTACAGTCTGAAAATTTAGCTTCTCTTGCATATACCCTGTCCTTTACCTACTGGTAACAAGGCCGCTATAGTAGTGTTTATAATTCTTGAGATAAGAGATTCTTGACCTGGCTGTTCCCCCCGACATTACTAGTATACGGATAGTACTGGAGATGCAGCAATGACTAATTTACGGATAATAAACGGAAACATTAAATGGCTACTTTTGTCACATGGTGGACCGTTTTATTTTATAACTCAGTAATGAAGCAACTGATTGAAGTACAGCAAGCACCAGTGGATAGAGCAAGGTTAGAGCTGCAAGAAGATACCTACTTATCAGGCCGTACCTTAGTCTTTCTTTGATGAATTAGGTCACAAATTTTGGTTGCTCAAAAATTTTCAATTGAAATATTTTCGTCATTTTAGGACCATACGAAAATATTTCCACAACGAAAAAAAGGTAAATTACGGCATACCTGATATTCTTGGATGCTGGCCTGTTTTGAAACTGACAGTTAATATCACTGATGGACAACTGGCTAATACTGTGTGGAAAACAGAGTAACATAATAATCAATGTTAAGATACATTGTACCTCACACCCTCCGATTGAAGATTGAGTGACACAGACAATACATCCAGATTAACAACATGAGCTACATACTATTGGAATAAAATAGATACACAGAGTATAAATGAGAAATTTTAATGCATTAAATTTGCACACATGTGCATGTACATTATACAGAAAACCTCATTGGATTCTTTTTCTTACTTCTTTAGGATAATCTGCTGCTTTTCCTTTCTCACTATAACCAATGGCCTGGTACAACTTCTCCTTCTCTAGCTTCAATGCTTCCTCTGTATAA
>NW_003558241.1:0-1160 GCF_000090795.2 Amphimedon queenslandica
TAAAACTTGGTTCAGAGTACAAAGTTGACTAACTCTCCAATATTTTAATGTATTATTTCATCAGTTGCTATAATGAATTTTTTATTGTTCAAATGATTCTAATTTTTACATTATACTGATAAAATATTAATGATTAACCTATTAAACAGAGAAAGGGAACTAGAAATTAGAATTGCAGAATTACATAGAGTTGTTAGGAAATAGCGAATGACCATCGTCCGACCTCAAAACTTTTCACAATGACCTTGTCCCCCATGTACAAAGGTTTGTTGATGGTTGGACAGAACTTAACTCCCAGAGCCTAAAAAGTTTATTTGATCCCAAACTTATCCTTCTAAAAAATCCGTTTGTACAGAGGTGCTGAGGAAAGAAGTGATATCCAAGAAATATCTCTTCCTGCTTTTGCCTATACAATCAAGGATAGCTACCATGTCAATGTAAACTGTTGCTGCTCAAATTATGGCTCTAGTTCAGACTTTAGATGAACGATAAGATGCGGAAAATGAGTTGTTAGAAAAGAGGAGGAGCTTACAAGGAACCAAGTGGGACTGACGGCCATTTTTATTATCGTGACATGCCACACCTACCTTTTTTGCCACTAAAAGCCATGAATATACTCCAAAAAGTCATGTGACTTCCTTTTTTTCCATTTCAAATCACATGAGATTGAACTATATTCATTACAAAGTTAAAAATAATCATAAATATTGCAATTATATTCATTAGGGCAATAAGTATGTTCATTGCTAAACATTAATGCTTTGACTTTCTTGGAAATGGTAATTTAAAAGTGAATAAAAAGTGAATGAGAATACTAATGAAGACAAAAGTCTATCAGGTAATAGAAAAAAGCATTGCTATGTCATGCGACTAATGCAAAGTAATTTTGCTGGTGGTTTATATGTTAAATTCCATGTCTGCATTATGCTGCTATACACCAAGCAAATGAGAACATCAGCTTCAATTGCAACAGAATCTACAAAGAAATAAGGAAGACAAATTTGCATAGTAACTACAACAAGTATGTCGATAAAGCATGTCCAGTTATGGAGGAATATTTTTTTAAATATTGGAAGTTTAATGGTCTATAATTGCTAAACTGTGTATGGTAAAAATTTGAAAACAGAACAAGTTGTACAACTTTAAATTTCCTATAAAAT
>NW_003558242.1:0-1160 GCF_000090795.2 Amphimedon queenslandica
ATTCCTATTGGCCACAATACTTTATCAAAGACTGTTCGTAGGCTTTGTAAATCAGCAGATATCAATGGTTTTAAAAACTAATCATTCTTTAAGAGTGACAGCAGCCACAAGGTTGTTTCAATCAGGAACACATGAAGAATCGATTATGGATCGCACTGGTCATTGCAGTATTGATGGCATTAGAGCCTACAAAAGAATATCTAAAGATCAAGAAAAAGAAGTTTCATCAGTATTAAACAAATAATATGAACGAAAGGTTGCACTAGATGAAGATAAGGAAAACAGTTACGAGCCACCACCAAGCAAAAAAAGGTCAACTGCAGATACGGTTATATTTACCCTCTCTAACTGCTCAAATATTACTATAAACTATTAAAACAATACCAAATAACACAAAACTATAATTTAAAATACACATGTAATCAATTAATCGTATTATTTAATTTACCGGGAAATTATTTATTCAACCTCCCGGGAATTTACTTATTCAACCTCCCGGGCTACTTATTCAACCTCCCGGGCTACTTATTCAACCTCCCGGGAAATTATTTATTAACCTCCCGGGAAATCAGAGGTAAGTTAGTTATTTATGAACCTACAACCAAGCAATCTGATTGGTCAATTACAACTAGGCATGGTAGAACGGTAGTTGTCAGAGTGCATGCACTGCGTATTAATAGCTAGCTCATAAAAAATTGGGAGTGTCCTTGGAGTTATTATTAATTAATTACTAGGCGAATGTAGAACATTGAAGGGGCGAGCACAAGCTAGCATGGCAATATACAATGTTTAGATGTCACAAAGGCTAATGTTGTTGTCAAATTGTAAATTGAATGATACACATGCCGCAGAGCACTGAGCTCAGAACTTGTGACTTGCATGCAAGGAAATTTTATAGCTTGCTCTTCTCTCTTTATTAGCAGTGAAGAATCTCAGTTGTAACTTTAATAAGTATAATTTAATTTTTACTATGATATTTTCAAGCACAGTACTTTTAGACTCTCTTTTCTCTGATGAGCCATTTGAAGTGCTTTTATATTCTGTCATTCAACCATAATTAATAAAAACTTGAAGATTTATGTGTGTTTTCTTGAATTTTCTCTGCTGATGAAGTGTCTTGACAAGAGATCAGTCCTATGTTGCTGCAAGTAAGATTGGCT
>NW_003558243.1:0-1159 GCF_000090795.2 Amphimedon queenslandica
CAGTGATAGTAATCCTTTGCTTGCTACTGGCTCAAATGTCTACATTATGTATGTGTACTACTGGAGCTACTAACAATGGATTGCCTGACTTCAATAAATGGGCTAATGGTGTATCACAAAACACTCTTCAACTATTTCAGAACAATACCAACTTCACTCAACTTGATAAACAAATCTGACAAACTACAAGAGATTCTGCACAGAAGCTCATTAAAATTGTCAATACTCTCTCTAATCTATAAGACACCAGTACCTCTACTGCTGGAGCGGCTGATGATATACTACTAATAGCACAAGAACCATTAGTACTACACAATGACTCAACTGCTTTACCTACCTCTTGTAAGCAATTGAAAAGCCAATTACCAGACAGTTCATCAGGTTATTATGTATTAGCATCAACTAATAGATCAACTGATTTTGCTGCTTACTGTAATATAGGGTTACAGTGTTGGTTCAGAAGGAGGATGGACAAGACTAGCATATCTGGATATGTCTGATGGTACACAGAACTGTCCTTCTGGGTTTAGACTGTACCAGTCAGGAGGAGTTAGACTTGTGGTAGACTAGGAGCATATAGTAGCAGCTGTGCATCAGTTCAGTTCCCATCTAATGGTATCAGTTATTCTCAGATATGTGGTAGAGTAACAAGTTCAGTGTTCAGCAACAAACAAATATTCTTCTAGATGCTGCAGTCATCATAAATAATTGCTGGAGGAGTAGAAGATATATTACTAGGAAATACAAGTACTGAATTGGTTGCATCTACTGCTTGAGTTGGCCTCTCCATCATGTACTATGTAGACTGGAGCTTACTGCACTGACCACTGCAGTAGTGTCTAGACTAATTAAATTTTGGGCAGGGCTGACATTCCAAACTTAAGTGAAATGTCAACCAAACCTGAGGAGCTGAAAAGAGCCTTTGACAGAGAACTTAGTGAGTAGATATATATTTATAATAATTGTTTTATTAGTATTATTAATGATAGATATTACTGATTTTCAACTGGTATGAACGCTGTGACTCTATTGGTAATTCTGTTATGAGTCAGCTCTAATAAAATGACATCGAAGCAGAGGGCAAGCCGCCAAGAACTTGCCTACGAAAAGTATTTGATTGCTGGTTAAAGAAAGACTATGACTATAAGAGTCATGATGT
>NW_003558244.1:0-1159 GCF_000090795.2 Amphimedon queenslandica
ATAAAAATGGCATTCATTAAAACCACCTTTACAATACATAAACACACACACAATGTCAGACAGTAGTAGTACAGTACCTGCTCCAGCTCCAATCAAAGCCCTCGATACCAATAGCACTATTTTACCAACAGTAGGAGAGAATACAACAGCATAGCAATAAAGAATATTAAATACAACAGTCATCATGAGCCCAGTCTGTAGGGGGACCATGGCGTGTTGGTAATCGGACCATAGTCCAAACAATGGTGACGATAATAATTGACCGAGGCTATATATGGCAACGATGTATCCGAGAAATGATGTAGAGGAAGTATTATTAGTAATCTAAAAATAGAATATAAAAATAGTAACGCATTGCATCATGTCTAAAAATAGCCACACATAATGTGTGTTTAGCCTCTATAATAAGAGTTTATTTATGGAAATAAGGACACCTTTATAATGAGAACACAACAAAAGGAGCATAATATAGTAACTGGATATTATCATAATCTGTAATGTGATATAGTGACTATCAATACTCACCTTTTGTAGATAAGGATAAATTGAAGATATCACTACAGAGAATGCTAAAAAAGAATTTATAATAAATTTTGACCATAATTAATTTAATATAATAATGACAATGTTAAAATAGATTATAACAAAAATATCCATTGATCTAAAATACAGTGTACATAGATCACTTAAATATTTAGCTATACAGTATTGTTTGATACACCAATGATGTGTTTACTCAACACTGTACAATAAAATAAAATAAACAGGATTAGTCTACCACCCACTCAAAGCAATCAGACATCACTTACTGACAGAGCCAAGGAACATTGTGAAGTAAAGGACATACAGAGATATCCGTCTTCCCTTGCTTTCCTTCACTTTTAATGGAACATCATCCGCTCTAGTGAGTCCAGTCACGTCAACAACGCTCTCGCTTTAAAGGAGAACAAGGCTAAGGCTAAGGACGGTTGACTCTCGGCAACTTACCTCAGGTTGACACTGTGATTGGTGGATCCATTGGCGTATCCATTGCTATGAATATACAGTATATAGGTAGCAGTAAGATAGCATGCTAACCTTTCCCTTCTTTTTGGAAGTAGTGGATCAGTTTCTGACATCGCTGTAGGCTTTGCTGTTGACAATGAAAATTACTGCAAAA
>NW_003558245.1:0-1159 GCF_000090795.2 Amphimedon queenslandica
TACATTACAATACATTGGCCACACATTTTATTACAAATTTGATGTTATGTTGCTAGTGTGACATAAAATAGCTTACCATATGGGTACAAAATAATATTTTCAGTGTTAATTTTTCATGATTTTGTGAAATTATTACATTCACTGTTTTCAAATTTTGCCCTAGCTTTTCTTTTTTTACTGAGTTAAATTTTCTTGTATTAAGGTTGACTGCGAAAATAGTGAAAATTTATTTCCCACAAATGTTGTACCCATACACTATAGTAATTTATCATTTTTGATTTCAGTGGTTGGTCTAGGATTAAAATATCATGTGAGTACTGTATAGCTAAAAACTAAAAACTTCCACAAATGAGAGAGAAAACAGAATTTCATGAATATAATCCTTTTGTGAGTGGCCAATACTTCTCTACATGCATGCTTTGATGACCTGACCTCTAGTGTGACTGAAACTTTTGTGTTTCTGTGTAAAAATTAATAAATGTTCATTTTGTGTATAACACATTATAATGAGTATTAACATTATTATTATATTAGACTACTACAGTACACAACATGATATGAGACTTGACTGTGTAGTGTTAGTGTCTTTATTATCCTGTCTTCTTTTTATAGGATGGATATACTCCTCTCATATTAGCAGCTAGGAATGGTCACACACAGGCCGTGACAATGCTCCTTGAAAAAGGAGCAGATGTAGCTGCCTCTAATGATGTAAGTATAATCATTAATTATACTCCAATAGTGATTGTACATGTATATCCTTTTGAGTGGGTGGATCAAAGTAACCGCAGGTGCTGTATATCTCATACAGTGTGTGTACATTACATGTGTAGCTTAATGTACTGTACTGTATCACTTTATGGAGAGCACTTTTATTAAAATAATTATTTTGCGTCAATAATTTTTTATTTTAGTAAAGCAAGAAACTTTTGTGGCCTGAACTTCTTAAAAATGTAATATTAAAAATTTAGTAAGAAATATTTTTAAAAATTGAAATTTTCGAAATTATTTTTGGGTGCTAATTCTCATAAATTTTGAGTACAGAAAAATTTTGAATTTTTGATGTTAATGACCTTTTGATTTTTAATTTTTGAAATTTTGAAAACTAAAAAAATAGAAATTCTCAATAATTTTGAATAAAGTATCAAAAGAAATTTTT
>NW_003558246.1:0-1159 GCF_000090795.2 Amphimedon queenslandica
AATTAACACTTAACTATTATGTTTAACCATTACGTTTGCAATCAGCTGACAATTATATGCACACACCTGTATAAAGTAGATCAAGAAATATTAATTCAAAGCAGCAATTTCATTCGAACTAAAGGAGAGTGATCTTAAGTACTCAATCTCTTCCTTACAGACATCGAAATGAGGTCGTCCACGAACACCATTATGTAATCAAAGCTGGAACACAAACATAGACATTATTATGACGAAGGACAAAATCAGAGTATGATAAATCACATTCTCAGTATCAAAATATTAGCTAGTAAATCAGACAATAATCGTGTCACAGCATTTCCAGCAAAATTATGTGACAATACTGTAATAAGAGTGCGACAGGTACTCTCAAGAAATTCGAGCTGCTCTAAAGCGTAACTGGTGTCCTGAGAGTTGCAAACACCGTACTGGCGTTGACATTCTGTAAAGAACTGCTCCACAGAGGTAAAATAATCATCCCAATTAAGCTTGAGTCTCCATTTTTAGTAATGTCCAGTATTGTCCACGCCCATCGATCAATTAAATTGTGTCCCCTCCCATTTTCACCCAAGTGGGCCCCGTTTGGGGGTTCAGATTTTTGAGCTAAGAATACATGGACGTAGGGGTTCTGAGGACGTATATGTTATGAGAACGTAGGGGTTATTAGGACGTAGGGGTTATTAGGACATAGGGGTTATTAGGACGTAGGGGTCCTGAGAACGTAGGGGTTATTAGGACGTAGGGGTTATTAGGACGTAGAGGTTATTAGGACGTAGGGGTCCTGAGAACGTAGGGGTTATTAGGACGTAGGGGTTCTGAGAATGCATAGGTTTTGAGAACGTAGGGGTCATGCAATATAACGTAGAGGTTATTGCATTATTACGTATGGCATTTGCACTACGTATTTTTGACACAAACGGCTTGCCATACGACCGACAACTGGATTGACAGGACTAACTTGATGATGATGATGATGATGATGATGATGATGATGATGAAGATGAAAAAAGGTGGCTGAACAAAACGGCCGGTTTGCAGATTTTTGATTTTTGTCCCAGAAAAGGTCTAGAGCCACGCTAGTGGTACCATTGGAGTCCTCTGGTCAAGATAAGGTCCTCTAAGAAGTTTGGTAAGCATAGGAGCTCGTTTTCCCGGTATA
>NW_003558247.1:0-1159 GCF_000090795.2 Amphimedon queenslandica
ACAAATTGTATTCTCTTGGAATTATTTAAAAATAAAGCAAATTTTTGCTCAGTAATAATAAAAATAAATGGAAATTTGCTTACACCTATGCTTTCGTTTCCAATCCTTTTTATTTACTCCATTATCTATACCAAAGTATAACTATAAGTCCAAAAATACATGCAAACTTGTAGTAAAATTTTTGATTCATGGTGTAGAATTTAAATTACTGTGTCTGTATGTCAGCCCATTACCTTTTTTTTTCTGACTTTTCTATTTCTGCTCTCATTTTAGCTGTAATTTTTTTCATTCTTTCTCTATTGTCTCTAAAAAGAATAAAAAAGAGACTACAGTAAATTGAATAGCTATAAAATACAGAATGAAAATTTTATGCTATAGTCAGTTTCTTTTGAGTTGCCACAGGAAGTAAATCAATGTTTGCATCACAAAACGTCATTCCTAGCCACACCCAAACATGGTGGAAGAGTGCAAGCAAACTCTTTCATTGAGCGTTTCTTCACCTCTAAGACCTTTTATTGTCTATTTTATCCTTGCTTTGGATACTACCGTATAGCGGGTTTTTTTCGAGGATAATAAATTTCGCGAATGACCTGTATCCGGAAGTTTGCGAAATTAATTTTCGCAAATTTCCACTATTCTGCCATCTTGTGCCGTATTAAATTGATTTTCAAGGAATTAAATTTCGCGAATCATAAAAAAATCCACGAAATTCGCGAAATTTGTTATCCTCGAAAAAAAACCACTATACAGTACTACCTTTCATTATCACTGGCTAGACCTTTTCTTTGTTTTAAAGCTGACAAATACCTCCAATACGGAAGATAACAACCTAGGTTGAGGGTGATGAAGAATAACGGCAATCAAGAAGGCTGTGGACAGGTATAGCAGATGTTTCCCAGAAGTATAGACTGCTAGTTGAATGCCTCCTTCTTTAGAGAACCTTATCTGTCTGCTTTTATTTCATAAAATAAAAAATATTAATTTTCTTAAAATAATAATAAGATGCAAATTATATCATAGATATACAAACACATATCTATATATGTGTATACACATATATATGTATACGTATATATATATATATATATATATATATATATATATCTCATAATTATGACATCATCCTTTGATGTGGTTGGGTTTATATTTTTGTATATAT
>NW_003558248.1:0-1158 GCF_000090795.2 Amphimedon queenslandica
ATTGGCTCATGTATCTCCAGTTCGTAATCATCAGCTTTGAATTATGATAATAGAAAATACTATGACAAATATTTCTTTAAAACTTCCGAAAATTTATTGGAATTTTTTGATTTAGAGTTTCCCATACTGGCACAACATAAACTTCAAGAAACCCATCTGTCTGAGCACAATCTATGGTGTGATTATATTTACAAAGACTGCAACACTATAGTTGGCAGTGTCAATATCATAATAGTAGTGTCCTTGATTTTTATATTAAATATTTTGTTGTTGGCATGTAGCATTATGTACATTTACAAAACAATGTGCAATTCACCTTCTCTTCATGGAATGGTAAATTAATTTTAAGTATTGCATAATGTTGGAATTGTTACTGATGGAAATATACTATATGTACTAAATTAAATTCACAAATGCCATTTTGTTAGTAATTAACACAAAGAATACTTTTTCATTCTTTTCTTAAAATGCTACTGAGATTGAGAAGAATCAGAAAAATTAATTTTATGTGAGAAAAGCAAGTTTAATTTTATGGTAAAAGATTGTGAGGTGTCCAGCACTTATTCTTTCTTTGTCCTTTGTGTTTATTTTTGGACTGAAAAGTGCATTCACTTTTCGCCTTGTTGCCAACTTTGAATAAGAATTTGCCGATGTAGCTACAGTTCACAATCATCGTCTTAATTTAAATTATGATAATACATTATAATTTGATAAGAAAACTACGAAACTATTTGGGAAATCTTTGATTTAGAATTTTCCCTTGTAACTGTAGTTCACAATTACTAGCTTTAATGGATTACTGAGTGATTGTTATGGTAATTGTCACAGACCTATGTCACTGAGTCACTGACTCTACATGAATCTACAATGTATTCTTCATTGTGTCTCAGATAAACCCACTAACAATGACATTGCCTTTTGAGCACAGATGACAATACAGTTACCATTGCCATTACTACTACTTTTGTAATAACAATTCAGTGCTGTACACCTTCCTCTCATTCCTCTTTTTGTTTCTCTATCTCTTTAGTGTCACCATTTTCTTGATGCATCAAGCTTAGGAGATGCTGAGGTCATCAATGAGTCTTGCATTCAAGTGAGGGCAATTATACATTTTCCCTATTTACATTTCTTTCCATGTTTATAGGTTTGTTGTCT
>NW_003558249.1:0-1158 GCF_000090795.2 Amphimedon queenslandica
GCATTTAGCTACACTTGATACAGTGCTCACAAGACTACAAGAAAGTGGCCTATAATTGACACTTTTCTAGCACCATCCGTTGAGTATCTAGGTTATTGAATTGATAAGCAGGGCTTGCACCCCACTAATGAGAAAGTTAGAGCAATAAGAGAAACTCCAGTCCCTAAAAATATTACTCAATTTAAAGCATACCTAGGGCTCTAATCATATTATAGCAGATTTCTCCCTCATCTACATTCTATATTAGCTCTATTGTACAAATTGCTTCATAAGAATAAAAAATGGGAATTGTCAAAGAATCAGATTTTGTAGATCAAAAGCATTACTCTCAACAGAGAATGTTTAACTCATTTTAAGACAAATGTCAATTTAACATGAACATGTGATGCCTCCATGTATGGAGTAGGAGCAGTGTTGTGACATCGATTTAAAGATGACTCAGAAAAGCCTATTGCATCTACTTACGAGTATCAAATTAAATTTAGATCTACCAAGGATCACAACAATGCAGATACTTTGAGCAGACTGCCCTTGCTGACACTGCATGGAGAAACACCATTAACTCCAGATTTTTTTATCAATAAACCACATGATTAATACACCTGCTTCCTGCTTGCAAGTGAAGCAGTGGACTAGGAGGGACAAGGTGTTGGCAGAGGTCATAAACACTCACTGGCCACAAGCCTGCCCAGTTGAGGCCTTGAAACCTTATTGGCTGAAAAGAAATGAATTGTCTGTGTTACAGGGATGCATTGTTTGTGGAAGTAGAGTAGTGATGCCATTGCAGGGTAGACAACTGATTATAAATGAGTTGCATCAAGGTCATCAGGGTATGGTTGGCATGAAGAGTAGACCCACACTATCTAAAGTAGTTCAAACAGAAGAGGCAGGAAATAGATTTGGTACACCAGAAAGGAGATATAAGAAGACAAGAGCTAGAGTAGTGACTGATAGTTTTGATATAGAGGCAATTAGGAGGAAAATTTATGAGCAGTATGACAAGAATAAAAGGATTACCCTCAAGAGCTTACTGGTATGAATATCAATGAAAATAAAATAATTTTCTTATAGAATTTTGTTAAACGAGATCAAGTTTTTAATGATGGCAGAACTAAATTAGCAGCATTGTTGAAAGAAATGGGTTCAAGTAAGGACATA
>NW_003558250.1:0-1158 GCF_000090795.2 Amphimedon queenslandica
TACTATAATATTATAAGTTAACTAATAATTTTTCTAGATACTGACCCATCAGGAGTACCAGATATCGATACAGGACCTCTGCGAATAGTCCCTGCTGCAAAGATGAGTAGTACTTCATTTAAAGGTGAAATTTTTAATTCATCATTGTTATTATTAATTTATTTAGGTACTGTGACTAGAAAGTGTGAAAGAGCTAAAGGTGAGTTTATAATTATTAGTAATAATGCACTCATGACTTTTGTCCTGTATTTGGTTATCTAGAAGTTGGAATTGTAGGTAAAGGATTGTCGGTGACAAAAATGAGCACCAGATCAAAAGGTAACAATATTAAAATATCTATTTATTTATGACAATTAAAACAGATTATGAGAGACTTAAGCATACATCTTCTGGAATACGTAATGACAAACAGTGCTTATTGCTTAATCAGTGGTAATATTATTTCATTAGGTAAATCTAGTTGTGCTGAGAAACTGTGTTCACACTAGTGATGTTCGATACTTGAAAAAATGAATTCGGTTCGATTCCGAGTACTTTTGGATTGAGTATCGAAAGTATCGAGTACGATACCGAGTATTATATTTGTGCGCATGCGCAGTAATAAATAAAATTATTATTTTACTTGAAGATAAATAAACTAAGCAGCAAAGTCAAAAATGCTGCAAGTCAGTGGCGTTTACTAGTTTACTAGTTCATGTTGTGGTTCAAAAATAATATGGTGTCAATGTTCTCAGGTTTCAGCCTGTTTCTCCTCTCACTAACTTTCCAGCTTTCGAAAACAGTCTCTCAGATGGTACTGAAGACCCTGGCACTCCTAAGTATTTGGAAGCGACCTTGTGCAACCGTGGGTATTTGCTGGAATTGTTTTTCCACCAGTCTAATGGATTGCTGGACCTGCTAGTGTTGGGTTCTTCGAAGTACCGTCTCACTTCAATAATACAATCAGTTCCTGTGTTTCTGTGCCTGTGGGAGGTAGATTCAGCCACACTTCGGTCAAATGTATTCCACAGACTTTGAGACGGTTCTATTGACTGTGTTGAGCTACCAGAGTTGCCAGCTGAGTTATCTATGCCAGTGGATCCAACCTCAGGGCTTGTCATTTCGCTAATGATATGATTAGTTGTGTGCTCAACTGATGTTTGGGAGGAGAACAGAATT
>NW_003558251.1:0-1158 GCF_000090795.2 Amphimedon queenslandica
GTTCCATTTTGCACTATTGCACATGCGCACAAGCTGTTTTACGGAGAACAACGGACTGCCGGATCTATAGCCCCACAGTAGGCGTCCGGCTGCCGGACCAATATCCACTTCCTTGTTATAAATGCAACAATTTTGTTACTATAGCCATCGATAGCACAAATGTGAGTAACCCCATATAAGACAAGTTTCTCATTTTGGCCAATGTGAACTTTGTGACCAAAGTAGTCCGCACTGTATGGTATGGGATTCATTGACCTCGTAGTAGCTTCCCTTCTGTTGTGGTGGTATATGGGGTTTGCTAGACTAAGTGCTTGTCCTACTCTTGTCTCACTGATGCGGACTCCCTGACTTCTAAGATAACCTGTCATAGTTTTTCGCCCATAAGCAGGACCAACCTAGAATTACAATCCATTACAACAAAAACTTTATAACTGGCATGTTTTAATCAAAATTATTGTTACAAACCACACGCCCCGGTATATTAATATAAGTGTGCCTAATTAATGAGGGACATTGTACAAAACTTTAGTAATACTATACTTACAGTTCTAACAGCTTCAGAGACAACTTGTTGTAAATTATAGCCATCCATTCTACTAGTTCTGTGGATGTCTTTATCACTGCAAAATCTCTCTATTGAACGAACACTGAAGCCACGTATACCGGGATACATTCGTTTCAAGTACAGACTAAGACGGCAGTGAGTCCAACCTTCTTCTACAATCTTTTCACGAATGAAATCTTCCAAATCATGTAAAGACACATTGGATGCCATTTTGTGGGTGTGGTTAGTAATTATTTATTAATGACAAGATTGCATTGTTAACAACTTTACAAACAAATTTTTCACTTTCGATTTGACTTCAAGCATTTATGCCTATGAAGTTTCACGTCTCGGTTACATTAATTTAAATGAAACATAAATTTTTAGAACTTTAGAATTTTAAATTTAAAAATCAAAAAATTTACAGATTTAGACATTTAGCTCTTTGAAGTGCTAAGATCTATTTTCCTACACTTGGTAAATCACAAATTTTAGAAATTTCAAAAATTCTAAATTTTGTATACTTTGGAAGTTCAGAAATTTGGAACTTTGTATGTAAATGCAAAAATCCAATATTTAGAACTTTAGAATTTTAGAAATTTGAAGCTAAATTT
>NW_003558252.1:0-1158 GCF_000090795.2 Amphimedon queenslandica
TCAAAATGGTGAAAATCATGAAGAATTGTTATGTTTGATGAGCTGTATTAATTTTCTACTGTGATTTAGCTGGTTCTAAATAGCTTATTCTCATGAAGAAAACACCAGAGATCATGATGATACCTTTCTCTTCGTGTCTCTATGCTTAGTTCGCTCGGAAGAGGTACAACAGATCGGCCGCTTTTTGGCGTTATTTTGGTGGATTTCTGCTCTCAGTGATATGGCAGGCAGAACTAACCAGTCTATTCTCATGTAGCATGGCCTTGTGCATAGTTTTAATCATAAAATGAAACTGGGGTAGCTAAAGCTTGTTTGCAGGAGGGAGAATAAGACATTATCTCTTGTCACGGGGAGCACACTTGCTTTAAACACCTCAGTGTTTTTACACAGCTAACACATTTTATTTTTGTATCAAAGAAAAATATAAACATGCGAGTATATTATAAGAGCCCAAGTACAGGTGAAATAGCTTGCGGGACTTCACTAGAGACCATTCTTTCCAGCCATGTCAGGGATTTTCGTCCACCTCTCACTGTCACAGAGACTGTACCAGAATAATTAGTTTAATTACATTGATTTGAATGGGATCACGTGGTCTTTTTCCAATCCCGGTTACGTAGTCTATAATATCTATGATAAATGCCATAGAAACTGATACTGAGGTGTATAACTAACTTCTATCATGACATTTGAAAGCAACTACCAGCTGCTGATAATAAGACCACAGTTGACATACATACATCGTATCTAACAGGCTAGGCAGTAAAGAATCAACCAAGCTTGACAAATGGATTAATAAGAGCATAAGCGTAGAGCGCCAGGTTTCGCTTATTTTATTTAATAAACCAAGAGGTTAATAAGTGTTCCCGGGAGGTTAATAAGTGTTCCCGGGAGGTTAATAAGTGTTCCCGGGAGGTATCTAATAGATTTAGAAACCTGGCATTCTGCAATCTGATTGGTCAATTACAACTAGGCATGATAGAAATAAATATATATATATAGATATCGCGACGGTGAAATCAATTATAGGAACGACCTGGGGGCTACTCCCCCATGTCGTTAAAAAGGAATTGATTATGAAACATACTTGATTCATCCTCCGAGCAACTGCAACAACTTTCCCATTTCTTCCTTTATCTTTACCACACTGTACCTGCA
>NW_003558253.1:0-1158 GCF_000090795.2 Amphimedon queenslandica
GTCCAAGTGTGTCAGCATGCTACATTCTGTCAATGTAATGAAGATCATGCTAATAACAAAAAGTAAAACAAGAGGAAAGGAGAGATAAAGAGAGAGAGCCATACATTACAAGGAGTGACCGCTTGCATACTGAGCATGTGCATTAGGTACACAATATACATTCATCACACAATGACATGTCCACTTCATTATATGTACATGTGAAACATTGAATTGATGCAAAGGATGATACCAACTATTAGGTAGGAAAAATATAGACCTTCCCACAAAAAAATGAGAGTAACCTACAGTTTCTTTTACAAGTCCTTAACTTTATTAACATTTAAAGGTACAGCGAGCTATTTCAGCACTGTAGCAGATTACATAAAAGATGCAACAAAAAAGGGCAATTGCATATACCGATTTTGTAAACATGCAATAGCACTGATGGAAAGGGGATATAACTGTTGCAGCTATCATGAGAAAAACATGTGATACCATGACAAACTGAAGGTTGTAGATAGTTGGAGTAGTGACAGTGCTTCAATTAAGGTAGGTGCTTATCAGTATTAGCATTTTCCCATTTTTTTGATTTTGTGTCATTCGTCAAATTTATGCAAGGTTTTCATGAAGGTGCCATCATTAACTACAAGTTTTATAATGGTTTTTTCATTTGTGACCATAATTGACAAAAGGGCCCTTATGGCGGATTTTAAAATTGATAGTTATAATGGAAAATATCAACCTGTGAGTGCTTTGTTAGACAATCATTGTTTCTAAAAGTTTCATGGTAACTTTTTGCATCCTGTGGAGTAATTTTATGATAACTGGGGCTCAGGAAGTTGGATTTCTTAGGCTACAAAGACAAATTTCACTACCCGCCATAAGGTACCTTTTGTCAATTATGGTCACATTTGGTTTAACGTTGCAACATTTAACTACACTTCACTACCTTGAAAATATTCTACGTTAGAGTTACATGATATTGTAAGGGTAGTAGTTGCTTGTGTTCATCTAAACAAATTGGATGAAGAGGCGTATAGGTGTGCATTCGAAGCTATTTTTGGTGAAGTGACGAAACACACAAAAGGATTTGATGTAGGAAAGACACTTAATGGAATAATAGCTGATTGGTCGAATCCATATTTGAAACGACTTGAGTTAGCTTTTGGAAAGGAA
>NW_003558254.1:0-1158 GCF_000090795.2 Amphimedon queenslandica
TTAAAAACAATATATTATATATATGTACATGTACTTATAATAATGGTCAATAATGTTCATATATGAATTAATATACTCCAAGTTTCTAAAACAATTAATGCACATGTATGTATGTATCAGTATGTATAATATGTAGAATTAAATGTACATGTACATTGTACTGTACATGTACATGTACTCTGTATGCATTCAATTGTAAATGTACGTACTTCAGGGTCAAAGTTCACTTTCAACACTTCCTTCCCATCCTTTGTCTCCCAGACTAGCAGTGGCTTCTCAAGGTTAGTCTTAGCTATTGTCTCAATGTCACTGGCCCACCTTGTGAAGACATCAGCTTCAAAACTAACAATGAAATAGTAATAATGCATTTAATGATTTGCTATAATAATGATAGCTAACCTGCTGATATAATTCATCATTTCATCATACTTACTGAATACATCCTTAGTATCAGGACTGTCCCTTGAACTATGAAGATAAAGCAATAAGATGAATAATAACATGTACATGTACATACACCAATTATGATATTATAATAATCAATATACAAGAGCTGGTAAATTTGGCATTTCGATAATCATTCACCAAAATAAAACCATGCAGGCATTTTGAACCAGCTACATGTAGCTCGGCCAAATCATCAATAAGAGAGTAAACGCATTACACATTAATAATTACATGTACATGTACATGTATGCTTTATATAATGAATTACATGCAACTCAGTGTTTGTAGTTTCCCCATAGTGAGTTCAATCCTATCATGAAGCTGCTGACTCCAGCGCAGTGATCCTGATACTTTAGGCATGTTCTTATTAACAATGGGACCCGTTGGACTCTTCATGCTAGCCAACTGCTGGTCGTAGAGGACTTTAACTGTGTCCAGCTCTTTACTGCACATATCAATGAGTATCTTGTACTTGGGCTCAAATGTTTTATGAATAATGGGTCGGTCCAGTAGGGTCCCCAGCATATCAATCAACTAGAGGGTGGAAATATGGTACATATACATGTATACACTGTAGTTCAGTAATTCATGTTATGTGGTAGAGAGTTTTTGAGTTTCAAAATTGCACTGTGTGTGGTTTTATTTTTATGCAATAAAAGACTAGCTGTGTCATGTATTATTGAATGTGGCATGTGCATGTAATTATATGAG
>NW_003558255.1:0-1158 GCF_000090795.2 Amphimedon queenslandica
GATACATTCAATTGTAGTACTGCTACTGTGACTGAATTTCTTTTGGGAGTTGATATCAGATCAGAATATAGAAATAGGAACAAGTATCCTAACATTGAGGCATGGTATTTTGATGGTAGTTCTTACCAAAAATTATTTACTCTCCCTATTGTACTGTCTCCTGATAATGTCACTACTAATGGATTATATCATTATGTTCTTCCTACTCCTTTTAATGTCAGTGGCATTATATACAATCGTTACAGACTAGGAGTGTATCAACCTGAAGATGATTCAAGTGTTGTTAGACTTTACAATGCAACCACTAGCAGCACAGAAAGAGTTGGAAGGATAAGAGCAGACTCCATTAGTGAGTCAAATATCAGAGTAACTGGTTCAAATAGAGAAGCTGATTTTCAGAATACAAATAATGTCTTTATGCTACGTCTAAACACAGGTATGTATCATTCTGTAATAATATTATGTAACATTATCTAGATCCACCGAATTGCTTTCGAAATTTTTTCACTGAAACTGAAATTAATACAAACAGTCTATCAGTTACTAATGTAATACCAGTCAGTGATACAAGAGCTTTTCCTGATATACAGTTCACATGTAATGGTATTATTACTAACTGGATAATTGGTATTACACAGAATCAGGATACAAGCAAACATTATCCTAACATTTATTTAAAACGTTCTTCTGAACTGATTCATGCACTAACTGTTGATGCTTCTGCTGCTACATCAAGTAATGGTAATGTATATAACTTTACAAGTGATATTGAAGTAGAGTATGGAGATATATTAGTAATCAATGTAACTACTAATAGTAATCCAATGTATTATCAACAATACAATGGACCATTGAATTATGAGCTTGATAGCAGTAATGGATTAATACCATTGGAACATAATGACTATCCACTGATATCAGTTATGATGAGTGAGTATTCTCAAATGATAAGTGCTATTATTGATCAATTGTTTTCTTTTAGAGCCAAATCCTTCACTATCAAATTTCATTAGTGAATCATCTGTTACTAGAAGTAGTGAGCCTACAGTATTAGGCAATACAGGAAATGATAATACAATTACAATAATAGCTGCTATTGTTGCTACAGTATTAGTATTACTGATAATTAGTATTATAGTGATATTAATATTGATAGCA
>NW_003558256.1:0-1158 GCF_000090795.2 Amphimedon queenslandica
ATGCTCCTATGATTGTAAATAAATAATACCTTAGCCCCCCCAACTTTTAGTTTGTTCCTACCCCTATGCTTGATGTGGAGCATGCAGCAATGCACAACATGAAGACCTCATTTTAAAAACTATATTTGTACATGCATCCCAATGCAGATGAAGATATCTTTGTGAGGAAAAATGATATAGCTAGGTGGTAGCAATTTTTGGCCAATAGAATATTTTTGGTAATATCATAATAATCATTTTTACACAATGAAAATAATTGTTATTTGTGAGGCGACTTTTATTGTTTAAATTTTACAACTATATGTTTGTTTTTAATGCAGATTGTAACTCATTTCATTGCAACTAGATCTAGATGCAGTATAATCTATTCTATGACCAATGACTGAAGGCTTTTGATATCATCACTGAAATCTCGTACATTCAAAGTTTAAAATTATTACAGTTAAAAATAGTTATTTTTACTTTATAAAGAGTTAAACATTGCAACAAATAAAGATTGAATGGAATAGAAGAACAAGAGGACTGATCCACGGGAAGTTATGGTGTATATTCTGAATTCTTGGGAGTTGATCCGCATTCTAGGCACACGCCCGTGCACGTTCCGCGCGTTCACGTGCTTGGTTCAGCGTGCGGAACGATCCGCAGCAATCCGCACTGATCCGCATTCTAGTAACGCCCCATTTTGGGCAATATCGTATCATATCGTATCGTTTCAAAATTTTCAATATAATATCGCACTATTGGAGAAATAACAAGCCTTAGCAACCACCCGCCCACGCTCCTTTACGTGAGTGGGTGTGGCCACGGCAAACAAAATGGCGGCTTACACATGGGACAAAGTTAAGAGGTTTCTAACAGCAAGAGAACATAGAGATACTGTCTAAAGACTTCTCTAGAAGCATTAGAAGGTAGAGAGAACCTCTATAAGTCTTAATAATGACCAAGTTGTACTTGCAAGGTGGTGAAATCAATTATAGGAATATTTTTTACCCTGTTACAGAGACAATGAGAGTAGGATTTTCATTTCGTATTTTCGTTGGTTGTTCGGAATCCTACTTAGTCTTGTTTTTAAAAAAAATTATGCTAAGACAATGTATTATAATAGTGCAGGTTATTTTAAGAAAAATGTAAGTAGATAATTTTATAATTTTTTATGAT
>NW_003558257.1:0-1158 GCF_000090795.2 Amphimedon queenslandica
TCATTATAATACGTCATTTTATGACGTAGCTACATTTTTTAAATTCCACGCAGCTGCTTCCACTTCCGTCCCAAACTGAACTGGCCCAACTGGGATATACCGGTAGTGTAGCTAGAGCTAAAGGAAAGTCATTTAATTTTTTTGCTGCTAGAAAGATAAGTACCGAGTACGGTAACTGACTTGATATGTCCAGTTTGAGGAGTAAACATGGGCTACTACAGATTTACAAAAGTAGGAAAAATAAAAAATGGAAGATGGAATGGAAGACCTACTTCTTTAAAGTGACTGGTTCAACTTACTTACATTATTTCAGACAGAATGAGGTACAGAAACATTGTATATAGCTGGGTCTATCTTATGCTTGGCCCAGTTGCAGCGCCTGGGTTGAAGGGAAGAGAGAGAGCAATGAGATAGAGCCTAAACATTTTAGTAGTACATAACTTGAAAACCCTAATTGCGAGTGAGTCATTTTGTGTCATGTATTTTATACGTTAGGCAATGGCACTAGATGCTAAACCTAAAGATCAAATATTTATTAAGAGAATATCATCAGTAGAGATACCTCCTGAAGCACCAAAGAATGGCAACTTTGTTTTTGAAGTCCATCATTCTGCAGGAGGGAGCTCACCGTGGATACTCAGTGCTGATAGTGAAGTAAGTATGAGCTATAAAACATACATGTACTGGGCCTCATGCTAGAGTATAATAATCAACCTATTTTTAGCAAGAATACATTGTTTTCAGCTTTATGAAAGAATTAGCAAACTGTTTTGTTTGCAAAAAATTCAAACCATCATTTTTTGCTCAAATATGTCCTTAATAGGAGGAGAGACGTGACTGGATGGAGACCATTAAACCAAACAGCACCACAATGCTACACAGCTCACAGATCAAGGACATTCATCAAAGAAACAAAACCACTTTAAAACATTCTACTTCGGCAGTGTCACCGCAACTTAGAAGTGGATGGCACCATGACAACAAGATGGTTGATATGGCAGGAAATAAATCTCCTAATATGCA
This sequence comes from Amphimedon queenslandica, assembly GCF_000090795.2. Taxonomy (NCBI): domain Eukaryota; kingdom Metazoa; phylum Porifera; class Demospongiae; order Haplosclerida; family Niphatidae; genus Amphimedon; species Amphimedon queenslandica. Next base: position 1,024 of record NW_003558257.1, read on the forward strand.
GCATAGACAACTTCGACATGCTGTGTCAGCACAAAACATAAGCTCATTGCATCCAAGGGCATGTGCAAATGAGTATTCATCACCAAATTTGTATCAATTAACGCAATCAGCAAATCATGATTGTAGCATAACTCT
>NW_003558258.1:0-1158 GCF_000090795.2 Amphimedon queenslandica
CATTGCACATGTGGAGTTAACTTCAATTAATTAACTGTTACTACTACATGTATATCCTTGCTTGTTTAGAATGATTCAAATGTTTAATTGTTTATACTGTATAGCGGGAAATTTTGGAGTAACTAAAATTTGGCGAATTGCTAAATTTTGGTGATTGGCAGATTTTAATTTGGCGAATTAGTGGCCACGTGCCATTGAGCATGCGTATAATGGATCAAAATAGCAGATTTTATTTTGGCAAATGGCTATCAAAACGCCAAATTCACCAAATTTAATTCTCTCCAAAATTTCCGCTATACGGTATTGATAGTTTAAGACAGGGTTAAGTTTATAAGTTAACCATTCAAAATTGTATAGATTACTCTTTATTTATATATATATACACTGCACTGTATTTGCTTTATTAAACGCTCAGGCATTTATTTCTTAATAGGGAAAAAATTCAAGTAAAAGAAAACAAAAACCCCATAGAGAATTCCAACTCAAGACCTTCTGATGTTCCAAACTGTACTTCAGCAGTTAGGCTATCTGGGACAATCTAAAGACTAGGGCACATATACTGGGTAGAATATGTGTATCTATAGTTAGAGAATATTTGTCATGGGCGTTTATTTGAGGAAATACAGTATATGGATTAGGGAACTGTCTATAGTAATTCATCTTGTTTTATACTCACTTATTTGTAAAAGTCTATTGTGAGTTGGACTCTCTTCTCCTTTTCTTGTAGTTAACAGTTGAAGCTGTACATGTACATGTATGTTTATACAGCAATACAATGTAATTTGTGTTCCTGTATACATGCACATGTAAATGCATTAACACAACCTTTAACTTCAATCATTATTCATTAACTTCTTACATGTACTTGTACATGTACTTACTATAATTTTTTATTATCATTATTATTATTATTTTGTATTAACTGTCATAGGAGGAAAAGGAAAGGATCAGTGGATTATTCTTCCCCTCAGACACTCATCAAAACTGCACAAAGGAAGAGAGGAACCTCCTCCCCTTACCCGCTCCACCCTTCCTCCTATCCCCCTACCAGACTGCCCTGCCCTTAACTCCGCCAAGTGACTCAGAACCTTCTAATACTGGCGAAGGAACTGGTCCCGCTCCTTCGCTATTAAGGAAATCATCCCACAGGAATATTAA
>NW_003558259.1:0-1157 GCF_000090795.2 Amphimedon queenslandica
CGGATGAAATGTAAAGAGCATTTTCTTGCAAGTGAAAGACTTTTTGATCAAAATAAGTGCATAACTGTTGTTCAAATGTTATATAGATACTGTGACTTGATTATTGAAAAATCCAAAAAATTCATTTCAGTTGCCCTTTAACATAATGTGAATGAAAGGATGGATGTAATTAAGTTAAATTATTTATAATTATGCATGTAAGAGTCTAGGTCCACTTGCATCTTCACAGAATCAGAAATGTTATGAATAGGATGATAACACTTGGTGTCATCAGCATATAGAAGAACTGATATAGAATTAACCAGTGATGGGATGTCATTAACAAAGATTTAAAAAAGAAGGGACCCAAAATGCTGCCCTGGGGGACACCAGACGAAACAGGGAGAGTAGTAGAATAAACCCCATTAATAGACACACACTGGACTCTCGATGACAGATATTCACGAAACCATTCCCATAACCTGCCAGAAATACCAGTCAAGAATAGCTTAAACAAGTAGCTTATCATGTGGAACACTATCAAAGGCCTTGTGTAGATCTAAGTACACAGCATCAGTTTGCTAGCTGTCTCATATCAATATTGCGAAATATGTCAGAGAGGAACACAAGTAGCTGCTGTAGTGTAGATCTGCCACGGAGAAAACCAAATTGGCTTGTAGAGATAGATGGGAAACAAAATCAATCACATTATTGTAAGTTAGTCCCTCTAAGACCTTTGAAACACATGAAAGTAGAGAGATAGGTCTATAATTGGACACACCTGACTTGTGAATGGGATGAATACAGTGTAGCTTCCACTCAGATGGGATATGTGATGTAATGAGAGAGACACAGAATACTGTATAGGGGGTATATTTCATGGAGATTTAATTTCGCTAATTTCACAGTTTTAAAAAATTCGTGAAAATTTTTACCTATGAAAATTGTTTTTTACCATACTAATAATGGTCAGTAGAAGAAAAATGCAAACATTTTTCCTTGTGAATAGGTTAAAAGGTAATTTTCGTGAAATATTTTCCCCGGGAAATATACTCCCTATACGGTAGATGATGGAGTGGCTCACACAGTGCAGTTGCACAGGACTAGAGAATTTTGGGACCAATACTACTGTCTGCACCCATTGCTTTAGAGGGATCTAGTTCACATAGAGCCTTGAA
>NW_003558260.1:0-1157 GCF_000090795.2 Amphimedon queenslandica
TTTAAGCACTCTCAGTTCTTCTTGAAGCTGCTCCTTGCCAGTCCTTGCCCACAGTCTTGACTGAAATAGTGAGAAATATTCAGAAATACTGCCATTTTGGCATTTTTAGTATCATGTGCTCATGACGGGATCCGCCCATCATTGCAATTATTATTGGCAGTTATAATATTGGTGGTTTTATTTTGAACCGCCAATCCACCAAATTTAATTCCCTGCCAAATTTTCCGGCTATACGGTAGTGTAGCAGGCACCTACTTTGGCCCGATTTTTGAGTATTTTTTTAAATTAAATTTCATTGGAATCAGCCCATCAAAATTATTTTAATGATTTATAATGCATTTATTATTATTATGAATTATAATTTAGGATAATACACAAAAAAATTATTAGAATCAAGAATTGTGACTTTGTCTAAATACCCTGTACTATACATGTGCATGTAGTACTTGACACTACATGGCACAGGATGCTGCATGAAGACTACATGTACATGTATGCCGAAATCCTGTGGGAAACTCTGTCCAATCATTAAAAATGGCAGATCAAGTTAAGCATTGTTCAGACACAATGTCTGTACATTGTTTGAATGTAATTTTAAGCTCTGCTCTGTTATACAGAGGTGTCTTGTGTAGAGGTTATTGTATTATAGTAAGGAATTTATTGGTACACTAGGTGTTGTTTGTTAAATGAAGAGAGCATCTGTTAAGAGAAGCTATGTTATAACTTGATTTTTTTATTGTCTATAATAGCAAAAAAATTTGTGCCCCAAAAGTTTTTGCATTTTTTAATTGGATTTTTTATTGTTTAAGACACTGAAAATGAAAAACTACGAAAATTAAAGCCACAATAGATTTTCAAATTGCATGTTATATGTATATTATGTACAATTTACATGTCAATTATTCATTCTATTATTCTCATATACTGTAGGTTTGTTGTGGTTGTTATAAGTTATTGAATGCTTTGATCTCTCGTCCATTAATAAATGTTAAATCAGTTAATCCAACACTCTACACTTACGTACATGAAATAACTACCGTTGAGGTATAGTAATAATTATAGTAATAATATTAAGTACTGTACAACTGGTTATATTGGAAAGGGAATTTTTGTTGATTTAATTGTCTTTCGATAGTCACTTTTAAAAATAAAACTCA
>NW_003558261.1:0-1157 GCF_000090795.2 Amphimedon queenslandica
CATTATTACTAGTATATCCTATACAGTAACACAATAATTAAATTAATGACAAGTACATGTACATGTACATGTACTGTATAATAATAATTAATGATATCAACTACTAAACTATAAGTATCAGTAAAAGCAAAAGGCTAATTTATAATTATTATATTTAATTGTGTATATTCAATGCATTTGTATCTATACATGCACTCACTGAGTTCAATAACTGGTGTATCAGTGTATGATGTGATTCCTCCAAACACAATTATCCAGTTAGTGGTTGGACTCACACTCCAAACTGAGAGAGAATGATAATATCTCTTAATGACATTGTCTGGTATATTCACCTATAACAGAAGAAACATTAATAATTATTCAGTATTCGTTTTCTTAGTATTATTTTGTTCTTTATTCTATTCCTCAATACTGTACTGTGTATTATACAAACTACACCCACAAACTATAAGCCACACCCTAAACCAATATAGTGTTGTATTATTAATGTAAACCATTCTTTCAGTAATTATTACTGTACGCTATACGGGTATAAAATTCTATGGGATACTTAATTTCACAGATTTCGTGGTGACTTACAAAAATTAATACCTCAGTGCACATGTGCAGAAAAAAACAAAATTTTATACTCTCAAAATTTACTACCCATATGGTAATTATTTACATTACACAGTATAACATACATAAGTACAATACTTGATTACTAGTACATAATAATACCGTATAGCGGGTTTCTTCCGTTTGGTCAAACTTTCGTTCTTTTCGTTCTCCAAGCTCCAAAAATGAAAATTAAAACCACGAAATTTGCTGTGGGAGAGCTCGATCCGGAGTTCATTAGCACTAACACATGCACATGTGGGTGTTATGGGTGGGGTTGTTGGGTGTGGCTTAACTTTTGCAGATCAGAAGGACGAAAATAAAACCCACGAAATTGGATTTCCCCCCAAAAAACGAAAGTTTGGCCAAATGAAAAAACCCGCTATACGGTAACTAGTTATGATGTATTGTTATTATATTATAATATACTTACCAGTTCCTTCCATGATTTATTGTTAATATCAAATATCCAAATATCATAAGCACCAAATCCACCCACCACTAGTAGGTGTGGTCCTGAGCTAGTGTTAATCAATACACTGGAATGAGCATATCTTTCC
>NW_003558262.1:0-1157 GCF_000090795.2 Amphimedon queenslandica
ATGATACTGAAGAGACTCAAAATTGTACTGTTAGTGAAGGTGTGTTTGATAACGATACTGAAGAGACTCAAAGTGCTACTGTTTGTGAAGGTGTGGTTGGTATTGGTAAAGGAAATAGTAAAAAAACTCATGTTTCGGTACGTTTTGTATGATAGATTTGGGATTGCTATAATTGTGTTTTATTTAGGTAAGCATCAACTATCCAAGTGGAAAACGTAACATTCCAATTACGTCACCATGGAGACAGAAGGCGGTAAAAAGTTTGACAAGAGGGAGTTACCGAGCTTTATTAACATCTCTCCAAGCATCAACTGTTGCATTGGAAAGAGTTCTAAAGGATATCACTAAAACTATTAAAGAGGAAATGAAGCTAATATGTTCTGATGATCACGATTCTATAATTAGAGATTAGTGTTGTTCTAGTATGGATTTGTATTTTAGTTCTAGTTCTAGTTTTTTGACTAAAAATACTATAATTTTAGTTCTAGTTCTAGTTTTTAACTAAAAATATATTAATTTTAGTTTTAGTCCTAGTTCTTTGACAAGAAATACAATAGTTTTAGTTCTAGTTCTAGTTCTCTGACAATAAATACAACAATTTTAGTTCTAGTTCTAGTTCTTTGACTAAAAATACAGTGATTTTAGTTCTAGTTCTAGTTTTTTGACTAGAAATACTATGATTTTAGTTCTAGTTATAGTTCTTTAAACTAAAAATATGGTAATTTTTGTCCTAGTATTAGTTTATCCAATACTTACGTTCCAGTTAAGTCATGGCAAAAATTGGAGTAATTTAAATACTAGTAGTAGCTCTTAACTAAAATCTTTTTTGTTATATTGCTGAGTTATGTTTCAAATGTACATCAAATGCAATATACACAAAGTAATAAGTTTTACTGCTGCCAATAAAATAATCGAAATGTCACTGGTACAGTTTATATAAAAATGTAACAGCTAAGCTTTGCCTAAAAACATGTTCACCTGTTTATTGTAGTAGTTTGTAACCAATATTTTCAATTCTAGTATTAGTTCTAGTTTTAAGGAGGTTCAATAATTGTAGTTCCAGTATTAGTTCTAGTATTTCAGGATTAATAACTTTATTTCTAGTATAGAGTTCTAGTTCTTCAAATAAATAATTTTAGTTCTAGTATTAGTTCTAG
>NW_003558263.1:0-1157 GCF_000090795.2 Amphimedon queenslandica
ATTTTTTTTGCCAATAGTTTGGATGCATCTTCAGATTATTTTTTCTGATTTTTAGAATTTATTCCAATTTTATCCGACACTGCNCGAAATTTTTTATTTTTTCTTTAATTTTACTTTTTTTTTTGCCGATAGCTTGGGAGCGCCTTTGGATTATTATTTCTGATTTTTAGAATTTTTTCCAATTTTTTCCGATTATTTCCGACGAGGCCGGAATTTTTTTTTTCTATTTTATTTTTTTTTTGCCGATAGTTTGGACGCACCTTCGGATTATTTTTTCTGATTTTTAGAATTTATTCCAATTTTTTCCGACGCTGCCGGAATTTTTTTTAATTTTTTTATTTCATTTTAATTTTTTTTTGCCGATAGCTTAGGAGCGCCTTCGGATTATTATTTCTGATTTTTAGAATTTTTTCCAATTTTTTCCAACACCGCCAGAATTTTTTTTTTTTTTTAATTTTTTTTTTCTGCCGATAGCTTGGGAGAGCCTTCGGATTATTATTTCTGATTTTTAGAATTTTTTCTGATTTTTTTCAACGTCGCCGGAATTTTTTTTTCTATTTTATTATTTTTTTGCCAATAGTTTGGACGCATCTTCAGATTATTTTTTCTGATTTTTAGAATTTATTCCAATTTTATCCGACACTGCCGGAATTTTTTTTTTTACATTTTTATTTGCCGATAGCTTAGGAGCACCTTTGGATTATTATTTCTGATTTTTAGAATTTTTTCCAATTTTTTCCGACGCCGCCGGAATTTTTTTTTTTTTTAATTTTTTAATTTTTTTTGCCGATAGCTTGGGAGAGCCTTCGGATTATTATTTCTGATTTTTAGAATTTTTTCTGATTTTTTTTAACGTCGCCGGAATTTTTTTTTTCTATTTTATTATTTTTTTTGCCAATAGTTTGGATGCATCTTCAGATTATTTTTTCTGATTTTTAGAATTTATTCCAATTTTATCCGACACTGCCGAAATTTTTTATTTTTTCTTTAATTTTACTTTTTTTTTTGCCGATAGCTTGGGAGCGCCTTTGGATTATTATTTCTGATTTTTAGAATTTTTTCCAATTTTTTCCGATTATTTCCGACGAGGCCGGAATTTTTTTTTTTTTTTAACTATTTTTGCCAACAGCGTGGGAGCACCTTCGGATTATTATTTC
>NW_003558264.1:0-1157 GCF_000090795.2 Amphimedon queenslandica
CATTAGCCCATTCATTGAAGTCAGGAAGGCTCCCTGTTTCATTGATGTTAAAGACAACATCATTAGTGCACTGTAGGCTCACTTCCTTTACAACTTTAAAGGTAAAAATATCACCACAAGCCTAAAAAACGATACTAATTCGCATATTTTATGCTGTTTAGCAGAGATTTTCATGAGCCACGTGTTCATCATACCTACAATAAGTAGAGAACTATTGCGGATGTGCAATAGTGAATAACAATATCATAGACAGAAGAAGTTTGCAGACTGTCTCAACTTTTGTTTACACACCAATGACACAAACCAGAAGGCCCTCACCAGCTAAGCTCAATAGGGAATTTGAGCAGATGCTGCAGCTGTGAATCATTCGCCCCTCCTCTGGTAACTGGGCTTCCTCATTGCATATGGTTCCCAAGAAGTCTGGAGATTGGGGATCATGTGGGGACTATCGCTCACTCAACAAGATCACTATCCACTATCGCTACACTATTCCTCTATTTAGGATGCCATTGGTATTAAAGAAAAAATTCTAGAGCAAATACTAGCACTACTTCAACTACCAGCACTCCCGCAGCTACAGGCACTACTTCAACTTTTGTAGAGAGGTGTGTGCTATCATAATTGAGGAGGAGTCAACTCAAATTGGAGGTGTGGGGGGAGTTGTTGAAATTTACAAATCCAAATTTGGTAAGCGAAAGTAACACAAGCGGAGGAGGGTTGATGGGGTGTGGGTTTTTGGTGGGATTGATACACGGATGAGACAGTGTTTCTTAGTAACTGTTGAGGACTGTTCTAAAGCTACATCGATCCCTATCATACAGAAATTCATTAAACCAGGCACTACTATTATGTCTGACTGCTGGAAAGCATACAGTAAGTTAGAACAGCTTAGTTATAAGATTGGCACGGTTAACCACTCAGTAGAATTTGTCAACTCTGAAACAGGTGACCATACTCAAACCATTGAAAGTACATGTCGTTCAGTTAAAGTATCTCTCCCACCGTACTGTACTCAAAACACATGTACGAGTCGTATTTCGGAGAATATCTCTTTCGTCATAAGTACTTTTAAGGTTACTCTGACAAATTCCTTGTCTTTCTTGATAAGATCAAAACCGTTTACACTCCCACTCATAGTCTGTTATTTCAGACATTGA
>NW_003558265.1:0-1157 GCF_000090795.2 Amphimedon queenslandica
TGCGCATAAATTAAAATGGTGTCAAACCACAAACCCACGAGGTTCTGCAGCTGGAATTTGTCTTCCATTGTTCTCTGTCCTTGCTTCTTTTTAAAGCCACATGTCCAGTCCTTGGCCCAAGCTCAAAGGAATGATATAAAAGCCAACTCGAGCGGTTCCCTGGTTTAAAAGATTTCCGTGTTGATAGAAGAAAGATGAAAGAAAGAAGAAGAAAAAGTCTGAAGAATTTTGCAGAAATTTGAATTTAGGCCTATTCTCCAGAAAAGCCTCCGCTACACTAGAGTCCACTTTAAAGGTACCAGGAGAATCGCTCAGTGAAGGAGAGCCCTTCTAAGTCATTTATAAGGCTGTACAACGTAAGATAGAAGAGTTCTAAGTGTTTGAAAATCATAAAAACGGCCGCCATCTTGAAAAATCAACCTCAATCCTACATATAGGCTACCGCCTATATAATAATGTAGATTAATTATCATGAGAAGGTTTTTCAACCAGTATTAATTCAATGAATTACTGTCATCACAATAAAAAAATTTAAATTATGAATAAACATTTCGCTATTGCATATTTTGAATTTTGTGATTCAATACAATATCAAAAATTTTTATTATTAATGTATATAGTTATTAGTAATTATAGTTGGACTCGCTACACTTGTGTAGGCTGAAACTAAGCAGTTTGCTTATCATTCTTTCATTAAAATTTTGCATTTTCAAGGAAACAATACTCCTTCACAAAAATTCTGCAAAGTATGGTTTGAAATTATTGGCATTATTTTATGAATACATTATTTCTTTATTAATAAAGTTTATTATGATTCATGGGACTATTAATTATTATTATGGTTGAACTGAACCCCTTTGTTTCCTTAATTTTTTGGCAACCCTACTTTTTCTTTTTGAATAGAATTTTTTTTCATTTACTTTTATTTATAAGTAATATAACTACCACTATTCTAGTTAACTTTGTTTAACATTTAATAGAGAATGAGTCTTGAAGACTACTTAGATTAGATAATATCAAACCGCTAAGGATGTTAATTAGTGGTGTAGGTGGAACTGGTAAATCATTTTTAATAGAGGCAATAAAATGCCTAGTTGGTGACCTATGGCATCCAAAAAGTGGTGAAATTATGTGTGCTATTGTAGCACCACAGGTAT
>NW_003558266.1:0-1156 GCF_000090795.2 Amphimedon queenslandica
TGTCAGCTGTAGAAGCAACATCACTTCCAAGGCTAACAATCGTTACAGTTCGTTTAGCAGATCTAATTTGGTGTTTTCAACATGGAGAGAACTGAGGCGGCATATATGGCCGGTTTGAGGAGCTTCCTATAGATGAGACTTCTGATGACATCCTATATAACTGCTCTGATGAATTTATAGTATCTGGAACAATATGCAAATGCAGAGAAAGGATACCAAGAAGACTAGCTAGAGCACCAACATCCATCTTCAATTAATATTAATGATTATTAAAGTTACATAGTCATAGCAAGTCACAATGCGTCACTGCAAAATTTCTGCAGCAGCTAACAAAACTGGTATATATGAGGTTCCTGACCCTCCGTTTTCGCAAGGGTCAGGCCACGCCTGACTATGGTCACACTTTGTCCCGTCCTGTCCCGTCCCGTCCCGTAAAATAGTGACCACCTACTGTGGTAATCATAGATATTATAGACTACGTAACCTATAATATATAATACCTATAATATTATAGATATTATATAATATAATATCTATAATAGTTACGTAGTCTATAATATCAAGAGTATATAATACTTAAAGAGAGTATCGAACGGCCCTATACAAGCTGCTGCATGAGGGCGTATTTGCTCAAAGTCACAATCCGCATACTCCAGTATACTTTATCAATGAATATAATTATCGCGTAGACATTGAGTTGCCATTGTGACGAGTTGGCAAGTGCTTGGGACACAAACTCCTGGATACTAGCAGGGCTGCCTTTGTAGTACATCTTTCCAGCCTTCTTTCAAGTTCCTTTCTTGTATTGGAAGAGATTGCCAAGTTTTTAAAAGCTAAGGGCCAGATAATGTTGCCACATGGTGGATCACGTGATATGATAAGTATACTGGAGTATGCGGATTGTGACTTTGAGCAAATACGCCGTCATGCAGCAGTCTTATATAGGGCCGTTCGATACTCTCTTTATATATTATGTACTCTTGATAATATCAATGGCGGTAATCAACAGTTAAGTTCCGTTCGAACGGAGCGTATGCGTGGAGATCACGTGATCCTAATAAACACATTCACGGAAACATGCTCAGGCCGCACGCTCCGTTCTATGGGCTCATGCAGATTATGCTTACTAATGCTTAAATTATTTGTGATGCAACAT
>NW_003558267.1:0-1156 GCF_000090795.2 Amphimedon queenslandica
CATAATTAAGACCAAAATAAAAGACAAGAGTATCCAACAACTTCTGTGGATTGTCACTACCTAATACACCTTCAGACCACAAACGATCTTCTAAATCACTAGTAATGACCTCCACCTGTTTTGACGAAGTACCAACACCCCTTGAATGAAGGTCTTTCAAGATGGAATCAAAAGTTCCTCTAAAAACAGCAAATTCTGGGCATTTGTAGATATCAAGAATATCAGTGTTATTCTTCTTCATTTGATCTTCCCAAACAAACCTCTCAATCCCTGCACACAAACCATACAATGACACACCTCTATACTCCTCTCCTTTCTGGTTCCTGACTTCCATTGCCATACGGCACATCCAGTGACTTAATTGAACATTGGTAACGTTGACTAAACTAGGTGGAATATCACATGGTAAAGCAACTTGACTTTTCCTGTTTGAAACCCATTCATCCCATACATTAACAGCCCATTTAGTAGAGTTCTCAGTACTTTTAGGAATAGCGCCCTGTATCTTTTTCAAAATATCTTCTGACACTAGCAGGCCAAATCTGCTACTTAAAGTGGACTCTGACTCGGCTTGCTATTACTCTGCTTGCTCTTTTACTGTCTGCTCAGATAGCGGGGTAGTCTTGGCGGTGTATTTTTCCATCTGTTCCACTTCATACCCATGTAAGGCAGCCAAATACTCTTCATCACTGCTGCAAGGAACAGAATCATCCCAATTTTCCACCTTTTCCATTGCCTCATATACTTCAAGAGCTACTAGAAACTCTTTGTTGTCACTGGTGCTCCAATTAATTAGTTTTGTGGTTCACTTCACGTGATAATACAATGTAATGTTTATTTAGCAATCATAGTAACTTATGACGTAGTTCAAACAGGTTATAGACTGGTTTGGCGGTTTTGAAGCCATTTCTAACCCTCAGGCTTCACCCTCGGGTTTGAAATGGCTTCAAAACCTCCAAGCCAGTCTATAACCTATATATGGAGTCCTGTTACACTATAAGAAATAAACACAACAAATAAAGTGCATACAAAATGATATTAAAATCAAATTATGCCACTATTATGTAGTTCTTAATTCATAATCCTTTTAACCAGTATAATACAATGACTGAATAGTCAGTGAATGTAAACAAATAGATAATGTTAATTTTATTGG
>NW_003558268.1:0-1156 GCF_000090795.2 Amphimedon queenslandica
TTTCCTTTCTTGAGATTGGTTTGATAGGACGTGGACCTGCGCATAGACTTTTGGAGTAGATTGGTGTAAGAATTGTCCTTGTAGCATCAACAAATAACATAATACACACCGACAACTGGATTGACAGGACTTGATGATGAAGAAGATAAAAAAAGTTGGTTAAACAAAACAGCCGGTTTGCTGATTTTTGAATTTCCTTATAGACAGGGCCTAGAGCCACGCTAGTGGTACCAATGGAGTCCTCTGGTCAAGATAAGGTCCTCTACAAAGTCTGGTAAGCATAGGAGCTCGTTTTCGCGGTATAGCAAGGGTGCAAAAGTCGTGGCAGCCATTCTGTTTGCAGGTCAATCCTACTTAGAAACGCTACCACGTTACTAATAACAAATAAAATTTCATAAATATAATATTATTCAACATAAATAAAAATAGTACTGAACAAATTTTGCTGTTGACTCAAGATTACAGGTCCTTTGTACAGATGGGACTCCACCACATCTGGCAGTTGTATTCTATCGAAGAAAAAATGGTTAAAAATACGGCTCACGTGATGTGACAGACAAATAGCCAGTGCTAAATAGGGTCTGTGACCTGACAAATAGTCACTACCTAACAATTTTGCTGAACTTTTCTGAGTTAATCTATCTAGTGTTGTGAATAGCACTGTGATCCAGAATGTAGCAGTTTTAGATAAACCGATTGCAATTGTAGGCCAATTTTTAATAAATTTGACCATCTCAACCATTCAATGTTTCCAACAATTATAAAGAAAAACGGAAAAACGTTTTCTAGATACAAGGAATTGAGTGTAAAGTGCAAGGAGAGTAAAAAGGCATGTTTCTCTTGGAATAGATGTGGTGGTCAAGCAAATGGTTCATTATTTGATAAACTTCAGCAGAAGATACGTGAATTTAAACAGAAATTGAAGCAGTGTTATGGCAATTTAGAAAGACAGAATTCAAGATAAAGACCAGATGTTTAGAATTAAAGATGCAAATCGTTTTTGAATGCCTTGGAAGAAATCCATTAATGTTGTAAGTTGAGGCTAAAGGTGTGACATTTACTGATGACGGTGATATGCTGAAATGTTGAATGGACCACTATGAGGCTTTGGGTCAGTCTAGACCAATAAATAATGATATTTATGAGAGTAACTTAT
>NW_003558269.1:0-1156 GCF_000090795.2 Amphimedon queenslandica
AGACAGACAGACAGACAGACAGAGTGAGTGAGAGAGACAGAGAAGGAAAGTGGGAGAAAGGGAGGAAAGTACAACTCAAACACAGGCATGTACAAACTACAAAGTCTAGTTGACTAATTTGTTCGCAGATTAAAAAGAGCAATAATAATCAACAACGCAATGCAAGCAAGAAGTGCATGCATAGCTAAGCTGTGTACAATAGGCTCCCCCTTTTCTCTCTCACACTATGAGTATAATGTATACCCTATCAGCTTAAAACAAGAAATAAATCTACCCCTAACAACTGGATCAAAGAGTGAGAGAAGACTTGTACACAACAGCAATCAAGGAAGAAGAAACAAACAAGGCATGTCTGTCAACAAGCTATTATGAGCATTTAGAGTAAGAGACACACACAGTGAGAATTAGAACTAGTACTAGTTCAAGTAATGAAGTAGAAAGGCTAAAAGGATATCAGTTTCACTTAATTATATGAACGTGCGTTCACCATTTCCTTTTTTATAGACAAGCACACAAAGACAACAAAGAAGTCCACTCTACATTAATACAGATGACCATACATGTACATGTACAATATTTCTACTTTATTTATCATTGATACTAACATACTTATTGGTCATATAAATGTACATGTACATGTACATTTATACATGCATGTACTGTACATGTACATGTACATGTATGTACATGTATGTACATGTACATGTACATTTATACATGTATGTACATGTACACGTAGATCGAGCCAGGAGTCTTGATCTAATTAATAAGAGTTCTGTCCTTAAGAAAAGCAGTAAACAAGTCTTAAAGCATTTAAAAGGCTTTATAATGATACAGTACCACTATCATCCTAGTATTACACATACAGCTATTAATAAGCAGCCATAAAAATGTACAACACATACCGCACATGCACAGCTGAGCCTTTGTAATACGATACTGCCCTATTATGCTGTACATGTATAGACATGCACATGCATGTACATGTACATCTACATATACTTTTTCATGTATATGTACGCGAACAGCATTACCTAGTTTGTTTCTCCATTTCTCCTGGAGCGATGCATCAAGAGTGCTAGGGAATGAAGAGCTTGAAGCAGGAGGGAGAGAAGTAGGAGAGAGAGAGGGAGGGGGAGGAAAGGGAGAAGGAAGG
>NW_003558270.1:0-1155 GCF_000090795.2 Amphimedon queenslandica
CATCATTAGAGACTGTGGAAATGTCCTCTATTGGAATGACTTTCAGTTTTTTAGAAGGCTTATTATTTGCCACTGAGCTTTTATTTTTTGACCCAACTTTTGAATGCATGTACTTAATACAAATAGACGAATGTGACTCCTTAAACTGCAACACAAAGTTTTCAAGAAGAATCTCATGACCCAGTGGAAACTCAAACGGCAATGATGTATCTGCATAATACAATGGGCTTCAACAAGACGGCAGGTATTTCTACCTTTTTTCAATATACTCTTCAATTTTAGTAATGGAATTATGTTCATCACGTGAAAACGTCATAAAACAGACTGCATGTATGCAGCTACTGATAAGTAATTCACCATGTATTGAGATAGCTCTTTCTTCATGGCATCTAAATGTGACCTATAAGAGACAGCAGATTACAAGGCAATTGATTGATTGTAATACCCTTGCATGGCTTGCATATGTGCTTGAAGCAGCTGTAATATTTGTATCATGATCATCATCTGTCGAGTTTTCTCTGACTGTCAATCATGTTTTTAAATTCCTTTGAGTCTATTCAAAATCGAACAAGGAGCTGAGAGGCAGCTTGCATATATCGAGTTCACCTCAAAAGAGCGATAGTGATGATTGTGACAGTGATGAGTAGATCTATACTGAGCAGGCTATCTAACACGATTTGTATCAATCAGTTACAGTAGCGGTCTACCAACTCTTGCAGTAGTTGATGTTATTTAGTGAATCAAGGCTTAGAGAACATCAGATGTATGAGTCTAGAGTCAGTGAAACAGTGCTAAAGGTGAAAACAAAACTCCTTGAGATTACTGTGAAAACACTTGCATAATTATCAGTTTTACCTTAGTGCTACACTAATGCCAATGTACTAGATCTAAGTTAGCACGAATAGCACAAAGAGAAAGTCAATGAGAAAAGGGAGCAGCCAGACAGGGAAAGAGAGTAGAGCAGAGCAGCCGGTGAAACTTTGAATTAATTTATTTCTTTAAAAATAGACCATTATTAACTAGTATTTACTATTAAGGTTTGTTACTATTAATAATTAGGCATGGTTAGATACTATTCTTGTAGACTACCCTTGCACTACCAGACTCTTGTGAGAATTTCACTGGAATACTTGAAAATTCCTACTACTACTGCTG
>NW_003558271.1:0-1155 GCF_000090795.2 Amphimedon queenslandica
AGTTTGCATTTGTCACGGGTGTTTATTTTAATGATTTTCTGCATAAAGTCACATAAGATTACATATCACAAATTTTGAAACCGGCATAGCGACGTCATAGCAATGTCATAGCAACTAAAATGCGCTTTCTTTGAAAGCATGTGACTTAAAGGGTAAACCCTTTGATGCTTTAAAAATAAAATAGCCAAGTTGGCCTAGTCTTGAGCTACAAGATGGTAACAGGCTTGGGCAGATTCGACAAGAAATAAACGCTTTAATGTAAGGCATAGGTTAACAAGTCAGTCTTTAAATGTCGTGATACAGCAAAGACTCTGAAGTTTATACAGACCCATCTCAATGTGGAAAGCCTAGTCCAAGGACCTGCTAACTAAATGTGAGGTGGTCCACTGAACATACATTTTTTTAGTCGGAGCTACATGAGTCATAATTAAGGTATTTTATTTGCCATTATTTACCAGTAGTTACATAATGAATGTATATATATGTTAGTTTCAATGCATGCATGGAAAGAGAGAGAGATACAGAGATTAAGCCTTGGCTCTCTAGTCATTGTCTTTCTTCTGTTTAAGGAGTGGGGGCTCTAATGATCGAGTGCATGGCAGTGTTTTTAAATGATGGCTTTGGAGCACAACTCTCAATTTTTCAACCCTGTCAACCATATGTGACCATAATTGACAAAAGGTACCTTATGGCGGGTAGGGAAATTTGTCTTTCAAGCCTAAGAAATCCAACTTCCTGAGCCCCATTTATCATAAAATTACTCCACAGGATGCAAAAAGTTACCATGAAACTTTTAGAAACAATGATTGTCTAACAAAGCACTCACAGGTTCATATTTTCCATTATAACGATCAATTTTAAAATCCGCCATAAGGGCCCTTTTGTCAATTATGGTTACATATTGTTGTATGCTCTCTCGGTGTGATTAAAATCAGCGTGTAGTGACTCTGTTCCTTGATCTCCCATTAAGCCACTACCTACTCGCCACTGCCTAACCCATGGCAAAATCATAGATAGTAGACACGGAACGGGATAGGAAACTAGCCTATAATAGTAGTAATTTTCACCTTCAATCCTTGTTTTCCGCGACCTGGCGGGTAGTGCAAGAAAACCACGCCTATTACCACACCCAGCTCTTGTTTCTATGGTAACGCG
>NW_003558272.1:0-1155 GCF_000090795.2 Amphimedon queenslandica
ACACACTGACACCACTGACACTACAGACACCACCGACACTAGAAACACCACTGACACCAATGACACTAGAAACACCACTGACACTACAAACAACACTGACACTGACACCACTGACACTAGAAACACCACTGACACTACAAACACCACTGACACCACTGACACCACTTGGCACTTACTGACACCAGCTGACACTACAAACACCACTGACACTACAAACACCATTGACACCACAAACACCACTGACACCACTGACACTAGAAAGACCACTGACACCACTGACACTACAAACACCACTGACACCACAAACACCACTGACACCACAAACACCACTGACACTAGAAACATCAATGACACTAACAACACCACTGACACCAATGACACTAGAAACACCACTGACACTACAAACACCACTGACACCACTGACACTACAAACACCATTGACACCACTGACACCACAAACACCACTGACACTAGAAACACCACTGACACTGCAAACACCACAGACACCACTGACACCAATGACACTGCAAACACCACAGACACCACTGACACCACTTGGCACTACTGACACCACTGACACTACAGACACCACCGACACTAGAAACACCACTGACACTAGAAACACCACTGACACTGACACCCCTGACACTAGAAACACCACTGACACCACTGACACTAGAAACACCACTGACACTACAAACACCACTGACACTACAAACACCACTGACACCACTGACACTACTGACACTACAAACACCACTGACGCTACAAACACCACTGACACCACAAACACCAATGACACTAGAAACACCACTGACACCACTGACACTAAAAACACCACTGGCACTGCAAACACCACTGACACCACTTGGCACTACTGACACCACTGACACTACAGACACCACTGACTTCACAAATACTTACTATGTCTATAAAAGACCGAGTTGAGGAGCCCTCTCTATGAATATAGTTAGGCCAACTAATGAATATAATTACTACTCCGTAAACTATAGTATCCTGGAGTATCCTAAATGCCCGATCGCGGTATTTAATGGCACTCAAGAAAAATGAAAAAAAAAAAGTCTGAAGAATTTTGCAGAAATTTGAATCTTGCCCTATTCTCCAGAAATGCTCCTGATACATTACAGTCCACTT
>NW_003558273.1:0-1155 GCF_000090795.2 Amphimedon queenslandica
CATAATATTGAACAATACATTAACTGAGATCTCACCAAAGTTAAGTAGAGCAACTTCTTAACCCTCACTGGAGTAGAGGTACTAAAAGATCTCCTAAGCAAACCAAGGATTTTAAGAGCTTTAGAGACAATAAAAGAATAGTAATTGGACCATGATAAGTTATCAGAGAGCAAGATACCCAAATCACGTTGTGAGGAATTACTGACAATAGGCTGATCTTTAATAAAGTATGTGCTAATACTAGAATCACAGTTATTATTGAAGCGTAGGTGGAATACTTTCTTGTCATTAAAAGATAAATTGGTTAGACTCCACAGATAAAGAGCATCTAAATCAGCTTGTAGGTTGAAACAGTTTCTAGCGAGTTGGTAACACTTAGCATCATCAGCAAATAATAACATTCTAGAAAACTTAACTTGGGACTATAGCCCATGGTTTTTTCCAAAAAATGGCTAAAAAATGACCCCCAATTTTTATTACATTTTCTGATACATATTGATGTCCTTATGCTGTGTAGAAAGTATGAGCTGATTCAAACTTAAATTATTCAAGTTACGGCCATTTTAAGAAAAGTACCAAAATCTGAAAAGTACCCAAGACTATAGCCCATGGTTTTTTCCAAAAAATGGCTCCGAAATCACCCCAAATTTTTATTACATTTGTTGATACATATTGATGCCCTTATGCTGTGTAGAAAGTTTGAGCTGATTCTAACTAAGAGTTTTTGAGTTATGGGCATGCCATTTCTAAAAAGTTTCATCACATTTTCATACCTCTGATGCATGTTCTTTGTGCCTTGAAGTTAACAGCACAATTTTCAAGGAAGAGCACTAACTGTACTATTTTGTTTATGCTTTGCAGGAAATGTCAGTGAGACTTCAGGAGAATGACATGAAATCATTAAAGATATATTTTAAAGTGAGAGAGTATTTATTATCATCCATTATTTAGAGCTGGGAAATAGTTTTGAATATATTCACTATCATGATAGTATAGAGGCTATCGTGATATGATAGTAGTATTGAAGCTATCGTGATAGTAAACCACGTGTTGACATTAGTCTCGCATAGCCAGACCACACCCTCCGTGCCTACGGGTGGGTCTGGCAAATTGACCATACTCCGCTCGTTCTGGTTCACCCAAAAATGGGTGAAG
>NW_003558274.1:0-1154 GCF_000090795.2 Amphimedon queenslandica
CTTTCCCTCATCCGTCATCATTAGGTCGTATTTTGGTGTCTTGCTCAAGCAGCGAGGGGTTGTGGGCGTGGTTGGTTTAGTAGTACCTTCCACTTCCATTTCTTCATCACTTTCATCAGAATCCCTAAAATAGGAATAAAATTATGAAGTATGAAGAATAGTAAAAGAATGAAAAGTATTGTTATTTGAATGAGATAATATAAATAGTGTGGAAATTTAATAGATCCAAATATGGAATGGAATTTCATTCCAATGAATAATCTTAATACAAACTAGGGTCAGTAAGATTTGTTCTTATTTGTACATTATAGGTACTTTCAGTTGGGCTAAATGAGATCACTAGTCACATGCTGTAGTTGGCAGCATAGATATTATAATAGCCAATAAAAGCAGACAATTCTTGCCATAACTTGTTTAAGTCCAAATTTGCTATATCATTGCATCATCATGATGATGCAAGTCATAGTAATATGTAACTATTACTATATAAATCAAGAATATTGCTAGACTATGCTAGAATTGACAGATCAGCTTTCTAGATGATGGCATCAGCAACAGGAAAGAAAGAGAAGTAAGTATAGTAGCACATGCAGCTACAGTGATTGTAAGTTACATTCATTTGTAGTTCTTTTGAGTCATATATCCCTGATGAGTGGATACCAATCAAGGTAAGAAAAGGAGACCATGAGCCAATGGAAGGAGTCCAGGTATCAGTAGAAAGGATCTGTCAGTGTCTACACATGGTTGAAGCAGAAGAGATGATGAGCATCAACTACAGGATAAAGGCAACAGCTAGTCTAGGACGCAAGGAAGGCTCATATAGGATTGAGAGAAAGAGAAAAGAACCTACACCAGAGAATGATTGCAGTAAAAGCAGACCATTAACTGAAGCAACAATAGCTGAAGTAAAAGGAGCTTCTAGGATAGTTGATGTCATTAAGAATGATTCATTAGCATGGTGTGGTATTAGAGCAGGATCAGTAGGAGATATGACTATAGACACCAGGAGTGGAGTCATTACATGCCCTAGCACTACAGTAATGCATTCACCATCAAGAGAGCATGAAGTAATCTCATTACCTCAGCTTGACACATCAAGTGATGCAATGTCTACTGAAGATAAAAGTGCATTAACTAATTGCCCTAGAGACACA
>NW_003558275.1:0-1154 GCF_000090795.2 Amphimedon queenslandica
TTTGTGGCTTAGAAAATTTTGTGATAGTAATACAGAAATTACAGACTTGCCTTCATCTACTGACTTGCCTCCATCTACTGATTTGCCTCCTTCTGTACCTCCTGCTTCATCTACATGTACTTCATCTGCTTGCTTACCAGCATCTCAGTCATCCATTGCTACTTCAAGTAATCTTCTTATTGGTGAGGGAGCTCCTCGAGTTTCTACTTTTAAAAAGATTTTAAAACCACCACAGCCTGAGATAACAAAACCTCCTAATTATCCAAGGAATTATAGCAAAGTTCTCACAAGTGCTGAAAATCTTAAAATATTACATAATAAGGAGAGACTGAAGAATGAGATGTTAGCAGAGAAGGAAAGAAAAAGACAAGAGCAGGAAAGAAAAAAAGAGGAGAGGTTGGAAGAAACCAAGAGAAAAAAAGAAGAGAGAGAAAGAAAGAATAGAGAGAAAGAAATGGCAAGGACGAGAAGAAACAACAAAAAAGCTGCTGAAGATACATGTATCTCAGGTATATATAAGCATTGTCACTTAAATTAAAATTATTAATGTGCATGGCCAGAAGTATTTACTGTAATTTTAACTTGTTTAACCATTTAGATTACAGTATCTCACTTGAGGAAACTTGCTTGTTCTCATATGAGTCAAATGAGCCAAATAGAATTGCTGGACGTAGCACAAGGGCTACTAAAAGTAAGAAATGATGACAAAAATGAAATTATTATTCCTTTTATTAGGTGTTACTGCTAACGAGAGTATTGGAGGTACTAGAGTTGGTCGTGGTAAAAGGACTACCAAATGTAAGAGTTAATGACAAGAAACAAGAAATGTAATTATTGCTCTTTTATTAGGTGATACTGCTAATGAGAGTATGGGAAGTACTGGAGTTGGTCGTGGTACAAGAACTACTAAAAGTAAGAAATAATGACAGAAAATGTAATTATTGCTATTTTATTAGGTGTTACTTCTAATGAGAGTGTTGGTGTTACTGGAATTGGTCGTGGTAAAAGGACTACTAAAAGTAAGAAATAATGAAAAGAAATGTAACTATTGCGCTATTTTATTAGGTGTTACTGCTAATGAGAGTGTTGGTGTTACTGGAATTGGTCGTGGTAAAAGGACTACTAAAAGTAAGAAATAATGAAAAGAAATGTAA
>NW_003558276.1:0-1154 GCF_000090795.2 Amphimedon queenslandica
TAATGTACAAGTACAAGTATCAGTAATATTTAGAATGAGAGTGTCTGGTCTGTATAAATGTTTTGTTACTACTGACAGAATTAAAGCTACACCTTTAGTATCTGCTAATATGACAATGAGGAATGTTACTGGTAAGTATATGCCCTAGCTATTCCTTGATTATCATTATTTCTTTAAAGTAACTGGATCTCCATCAAACTTGACCTACAGTAGAGATAGTCTTCTCTCAGTTACACTAGGCTGGTCTCCCTCAGCAGTGATTAGTGCTACTCCTCAGTATCATGTCTTTGTTAATAACAGTATTGGTATTATTATGAATGACAACACTACAAATACTGAGCTGTCTCTCTCATTACGTCCTGATGATGAATATAATATTAGACTAGTAGCTACTGGTGAAGATCTACCTAGTGGAATAATCACTGCTACTGTTCCTCAAGGTATGATCCATAATGTATTTTGATTATTACTTTGATAACATTTTCATTTTCAGTTGTCAGTATTGATGTACAAGGGCCAGTTATGATGCTATTGTCATCTTCCTTTTCATTATCCTGTACATTGACATTAGCTCCTAAAGTGAATGTTAATGTAATTGACATGTTTTGGGCTAACTCTAATTTGAATCAATTCAATTCTACAACTGATGGAGACATATTTTTAGATGCTTTAGAGCCTACAATGATATCAATTAATGATAGTGTTGTATATACACTTACTCTTAACTTCAGTTCATTGCAACCATCACAAGTTGGAGAATATGTTTGTGGGGCTCTACTAAATGATGGGGCTGCTACCAATACTATTAGTGTAGCATCAAATTATTCAATAGTTGTACAAGGTACTAATACATTTAAGTATAAAATCAATAGTTCATTATTATTTTCAGTCAGTTCAGTACTTTTATATATTAGCAATTTTTGTCTTTATATTATTTATTTTTATAGTACCAACTCCTCCAGTTATTGTTGAGTATAATGCTACTGGACATTTAGTAGATGGAGAACTAGCAGAAGGACAGTTTCTTGATATTATGTGTATAGCTGACATCAGTCAATATATTGATACTAGTGTTAGTGTTACTATGAGTTGGAGGAGAAATAACACTGTACTGACCAATGGAAGTGATTTACTACCAGTCCTCCAGTTATGAC
>NW_003558277.1:0-1153 GCF_000090795.2 Amphimedon queenslandica
ATCATTCAGAAATATTAAACTATAGTTAGCCTATATGGTACAAAGAGCAGTAGTATCATGCCCTACCCTGCAACTTAACTGTGAAATCATAGTGTACTGACTGATAGAGATCATTCAGAAATATTAAATTATAGTTAGCCTATATGGTACAAAGAGCAGTAGTATCTGAACATGTATCTATCTATACTGCCTGCTTTTTATTTGTTACAATGCCAGCAGAGCATATTGGCAAGATTGCAATGGCAAATGTAACATTATTGTATAAAACAAGAGCATCATCATCATAAAACAATATACATGTACAGTGCAGTGGTAACAAAAATCATAAGGCATACATCAAAGTGACAATCTGTATAAGAAAAAGAACTTTCCATATTAATAATAATAATAATAATAATAATAATAAATTACATAAAACATTAATAATAAAGACTGGACAGTTGACTGTAAATATACTTCAATTATTAGCTGAGGATGAAGAGGAAAATGACTAATTTAACTTTTAAAGGTACATGTCATGTGTAATATATAGCTACTCAACAAAATAATTAACTTTTTTGAACTAAACTAGAAGTTTCTGGGCATACAAGGGAAACAATATGTATTTAATGTAGCAAGAAAATGTTATGTATAATAGCAATAAAAATAATAGTCTTTAAAAGGATCTTTTCAATTATCATCACCGTCTACTTTTGGGATATTTTCGTAGTTTCCTTTATCTTCTGAACTTTGAGCAACCTCATCAATCACTCCTGTATCAACGTAACCTTCATTATCTTGATTTTCTTGATTTACTTGACTAACATAGCTGCCATTATCTTGATCTTCTTGTTTCATTTCACTAACATAACTGCCATTATCTTGATCTTCTTCTTTCAGTAAACTGACATAGCTACCATTATCTTCTTGATTCCCTTGATTAGCATCATCACCATCATTATTAGCTTTCTTTACAGATACAAATTCTTCATATTGTCCTCCAGGTATCTCATCATATATGTGAATATCTGATGCTTTAATGTATGCTGGGTTGGACTGGTGAAGGAGAATGTTATCTTGGCTAGTGCTGCCCTGGTAGATCATGTTCATAGACATTGGGATTACTGCATTACCTTCATGAGGTATTGGCCTATTAATGTATTGTATATTCATA
>NW_003558278.1:0-1153 GCF_000090795.2 Amphimedon queenslandica
TTTGCTAAAAAAGGGGCCAATACCAAAGAATTTGGTATTTGACCAAATTTTGCCAAAAATTGCTCAAGAGACATGTTTCTGATACATATACATGTCCTAATGATGTTCCAAAGTTTGAGCTCATTCTAATCAAATTTGGATTTTTTATGAATTTCAAAGGCTTGTCAGCTCATAAAGCATGCCTTTTAGCTCACTTAGCATGCTTTGTGGGGAACTAATAGTGCGATAAATTTATAATAAATATTGTGTGTGTGGCCCGTTATTAATAACTAACATAGGCTGATATAGAGCTGCAGTGGTCCACTCATAGCAGTCTCTCATACATAATGACAGTTTTGTGCTGAAATGATATTGCCTGAAGATGAAAAAAGAGAGAGATTAAATGTAGCAAGTCAATTTAAAATTAAATTTCAATTGAGTAAATAATTAATTGCTACCTTGTAAAGAAATTAAAATATTAATAAAGTTTTAAAGCGTTTTGAACTAAAGTCTGTTGAGTTTCATTTGACTTAGTGATTTTTAACGACCTGGGGGTGTAGTCCCCTTGTCGTTTCTACATGTATAATTGATTTCACCCACATGTGATGCTTGCATATTTGTATGTCCACACTTACATTTCTTTTATACATGTTGTATTGGAGAAATAAGAAAATTCATAAGCCTTAGCAAACACCCTCCCACGCTCCTTTAAGTAGTCAGAGCAAACAAAATGGTGGCTTACACATAGGACAAAGTTATAAGTTTTTATGCAAAAGAACATATGTACAGTCTCAAGACCTTTCTTGAAGGATTAGAAGGTAGAGAAAACCTCTTTAAGTTTTAATAAGAACCCAGCTGTACATGCAAGGTGGTGAAATCAATTATAGTAATACTTTTACACTGTTACGCTTGTTTATAATAACTTTTGATAATCCAGGAATT
Organism: Amphimedon queenslandica; assembly: GCF_000090795.2. Taxonomy (NCBI): domain Eukaryota; kingdom Metazoa; phylum Porifera; class Demospongiae; order Haplosclerida; family Niphatidae; genus Amphimedon; species Amphimedon queenslandica. The sequence goes on from NW_003558278.1 coordinate 922, forward strand.
TAGAAATTTTGTTTGTGCCATTAGAATTGCTAGGTCCTTCCAGTCCTTAGAAAAGAACAGATCAAAATGACAAGGCCTTAGCCTATTTTGGATGTCCCTCTATAAACTCAATGACATACCTTGACCAAAATGACGCAGCTAGAACAGCCAAATCAAATTCAGCTTTTATTATTAATTGATAACAACCAGGGATCAGGTGAAAGTGAGTAAACTTTAGAACATGCATAACATT
>NW_003558279.1:0-1153 GCF_000090795.2 Amphimedon queenslandica
TTCTGACTAAAATTTCTGATAAAAAAAACTAGCAATTTTCTTGAAAAATACATGAACTATAGCCAATAGCAGCCCCTGTGTCTATGGAGCTCCCTTGAAACTATTACTACATGTAGGACTCACAAGTCAACAGCAGCATAGGACCAGGTTATAGCACCAGTGAAGGACAACTGGTGGCATATCACGTTAGCTGCTGTTAGACTGAAAGTATTTCTCCTGCAAATGTTACCCCAGGACCTTGAACTGACTGTAGATGAACCGACGCCATAGACCACAACACGACCTGAAGTATGAGATAAAGAATACTGACCATCTCTCTCCAGTATCACAGCACCAGATTGAGGCCCTCCTATCATCAATAATAATAATTGTAATTACTAATTTTTATTACTATTATTATTTATTGTTTTACCAATGTTTGAGGAACAATTGCTCATCGATCCAATAGCCAGACTTACTTTAGTTGAATTAAAATCTAAGTGATAATAACTTTAAAACATATACTGTGCTAAATGCTACATAACTCACTGCATCTAATGTAAGGATAATAACTATGTGAGCAAGTATTTATATAGCAATTGCGACTGGAGAGGCAATCAGTTATACAATCAGTAGTAGATGAACACTGAAGACTATTAAGCCATAACAAGCCACTACCAGTACTACGAATGCATAATAAAACTAATTATTAATCTCGTGCTAAAAGCTTACTATAGTCTGGACTCATAATTAATATAATCCGTGTAGCCTAGCTGCCTGCATATAACTGAAGCATCAGTAGGGCTGAGTGCATCATCACAGACTGTCCTCCACTCGTTATTGCAATAAACCTCAACTCGTCCTTCATGAGAGAAAAGCCCATCAGAGAGTCTTATCTTACCAGAATATGTTAAATTTGTTGTGGCTGTTTCAAAATTTAGAATTTTACAACTGATAAAGGAGGATTAATTTTTAAAATCATACTTACAGCATCTAACAATGACATCATCACCATCAATGCATCTGGGGTCAATTGTTGAACTGTGAGAGCATTGTTGTATTGTTAGAAAATCTGAACTAGAACAAGCCACGTTACCCAATCCAGGAGCATGACCATCAACCCCATAACTACAAAAAATACAAATAATAATTCATTTAATGTAAAATTACTACA
>NW_003558280.1:0-1153 GCF_000090795.2 Amphimedon queenslandica
AAATACCACTTTAGTAAGAAGATGACCCAACCTTGGTCTATAAGAATACAGAGAGGAGTATGTAAAGGAAGGACGAGGTGTACTGTGGATTACTTGACAGTTCCAAATCCTTCACAAACAATAATGATCAATACTCTGGACAATGCTCTCTTAGCTGCAGACACAATCTCAGCAACATATATCAAACCAGAGGCTGTTGTAAAAGGATAATAACAAGTAAAATAAAATTCATAATGTAAGTGTACATTATATTATGGGATATGAGTATGACACAATATACTGGTTGGTTTCCCACAAAGCATGCTACATGTATGTGATCTAAAACATGTTTCATGAGCTGACAGCATTACAATAGTACATGTACATGGCTTTTGGAGCAACTGTGATCAGAATCAACTCAAACTTGATGTATCAAAAAATTTTAAAAATTGCAAATTCTCTCCTAGTCATTTTTGGTGAAATTTGGCCAAAGTCTCATAATAGTATAGGGACTTTGGCCTGATTTTGAGCAACTTTAAAAATTCATAAAAAATCCAAAATTGATCGGAATCAGTTCAAACTTGCTACACAGCATAAAAACATGTATGTACATCAGAAAAAATTATAAAAACAGAGAATTTTCTCCTAGTCATTTTTGGCGAAATGTGGGCAAAGACCCTGTACTACAGTACAGGGACTTTGGCCTAATTTTTGAGCAACTTTAAAAATTCATTAAAAAATCTAAACTTGATTGGAATCAGTTCAAACTTGCTAAACAACATGAGAACATGTATGTGCATCAGAAAAAATTATTAAAATGGAGAATTTCCTCCTAGTCATTTTTGGCAAAATTTGGCCAAAGACCAGGCCTGGTACTACAGTACAGGGACTTTGGCCTAATTTTTTAGCAACTTCAAAAACTTGTAAAAAAATCTGATTTTGAACAAGATCAGCTCCACGAGCACTATGCCAAAATCCTGTGGAGAAACCCAGTATGCAAGTACTCTTACAATCTATTCCTCCATTGGCAGTTCCATACTCTGCAACAAAAAAAACCTTCTCAAGAAACCCGAGGAGAATGACGGCAAGGATCCAAAACTGAAGTCTAACAAGGTCCTTGTATTCCAAAGCCATTAGGACGAGCCAGAGGATGGCATAGAATATATAGAGTATC
>NW_003558281.1:0-1153 GCF_000090795.2 Amphimedon queenslandica
AATAGCAATCAAACTTGTTATTATACATGTACATTACAAATATTTATTTCTAATGTAACTAGCAATAGACTTTTGGTCTATTGTGTCCAGTGCTGTAGCTAATGATGACCAACTGGGACCTCCTTTCTCTCTCACTTTATCTTCTCCTCTTAACCAGGCAGACATACACTCACGGAAACGCTCCACTGATTCTCCATAGTCAGCTTTTATATCCTTTAGTCTGTCATCATATAATCCTAACTGTAGACCTAGTTCATACCATACAGAACAAGGCAAGTGTTGATCTGATGTTAGCTCTTTAATGACATCAGCAAGATCTTTAATATCTATAAAAATAATAATTAATAATGTGTATATACACTGTACAGTCTATACTCCCACTACTTGACAATTGTGATAGTACATATTATAACATACCTAGCTTTATTGGAGTCAATGGTGTCTTGAATTCTTCAGTTATTTCAATCACTTCCTATACAATAATAATAATAATAATAATAACTGATATTTGTCACTGTGCTTGTTTATCAAGGTGATATACATCAGTAGTGTATTGCTGAAAGGTGAGTTTATCAGATGTACAAGTATATATTATTAGTAGTAAAAGCCACACAATGACAACCCACAATTATGACAAAGACTGAGTAATTTGATAAGAAATGAAATTACTTTTTAAAGATATGACCTTTTGATTATTAGTGCTTGTATTAATGTATCAAACAGTTTGTGTGTGTTAATTCTTACCTTAATATCACGTCCTCCTAATAGTGACAGGTTACTAATATCTGATAATGATTCATCAGCTAGGATCTCTTTCAATTTTGCCTGCTTAATACTAGTAGTGCTTACGACAAAATCTTCTCTCTTGACAATAGCAGACATCACAGCTTTTACACTATACACTGTCCTTTCTCTTGGTGTATTCACAGGATAGGCTAGTTCTTTAGGATCAATAACTAACTCTTTTACCTCTAGATTGGGACAGGATTCTTTATAAACACTCATTACCTCTCCTATCACATCTCTTATTTCAGACACCATATTGTCACTGTAACCTTTCTCACAGGACATCATTACTAGTACATACTGGCTCTCACCCACAATCTCTACCAGTGATCCTACACCATGACCATTAAACCAATGAAGACCATTC
>NW_003558282.1:0-1153 GCF_000090795.2 Amphimedon queenslandica
CTTATGGTTGCTGTACAAGTTGCAGCCAGTCTTTAACCGTTCATTTGATATTGTTCCTTAGTCCTTGTCCATGCATATTATGTTTTTACAGTTGAAATAATAAAAATAATAATAATTATTACTATTATTGCAGTAAAGCATTTTACTGTTACTATTACAATAAGCCATTGTTATTAATTTAAAAATAATGTTGTAATTTAAGTGGTTTTAAGGTGTCTGTGCATTGGATTTTTTTGCCGGCATGAAGTTTTTTAGAAAAGCATCAGTCATTGGGCACAGGATGAAAAGCCTCTGCATTGATTAGTTGTTTCCAGCTATACTTGCTGTTGTCACTCATAGCATATTGCTGTACATGTAATAGTAGTCTGTTTTGTATTATGAGAATTACATTATACTGAATTACTTCCTGATGTTCACAAAAACTCTTGCTTTTACTATTATGCTACTTTACTTAGTACCCTGTAATCATTACTATTGCCCCAGGGTGTTGTGTCTGTGCACCATATGGTTTGTGTCTCTGTGCATAAGATTTATTAGCAGCTATCAATCATGCAGTCTAAGCTAACTTGCAATGTGGTATTATAATAATCCTTATAGCTGTTTATGCATCTTGCAATAGTATACTGAATAATACGCAATCTTGACATGTACGTGTGTTGTTAATAAGTACTTAAGGGTGGAAATATTGAATGTTGTTTTACCAGGACAATATCTCATTTTGATATCACAATAATTACCAATAATTGTGTTCATCAAAGCTGTTACAATAATAATGATACTTTGTAATGGTTCCTAGACAAGAAAATCCAACACAGTACATGTAACTTAGTCTAGATTAGTAGTGGTACCTTTTACATCACACTTGTGCTAAGGGTTACGATATTTGATTACATGTACCACTCACATGTATAGTAAGAAATGAATATATTCTGTTAGCTGCAATATTACTAATGATTATCATGATAGTTACTAAATTCTGATATATATTGCCCATCCTTATTGGTACTGAATTTCTCTATTCTCATAATTGTGTTCCTTGACCCCTATTCTTATTTATCTTAATTTGTCTGGTATTGACATTTCTTCCTCTCTTTTGCCTTCTCTCCTCCTAGTATATGTACATGAACATCTAACTTTTGCTCTTTCTCTTTTC
>NW_003558283.1:0-1153 GCF_000090795.2 Amphimedon queenslandica
AATATTTGTAATAATATTTCTTCAGATAGTGTCCATTGATTTTTTATATCTGTAATAATATTTCTTCAGATAGTGTTCATTGCCATTCTGGTGTAAAGGTAATTTTGTACTGATCAATGTTTATCTGTAGACAGGAGTAGGTCTCGATCAAGAAGACAGCATGAGACAACTCCTAATAGAGAACTACGCCAGACTGGAGACAGAGCCAGTTCTCAACTGAGAAGGGTGAGAGAGACAACTCCTGATAGAGAACTACGCCAGGCTGGAGATAAAGCTAGCTCTCAACTGAGAAGGAAGAGAGAGACAACTCCTGACAGAGAACTGCGCCAGGCTGGAGACAGAGCCAGGTCTCAACTGAGAAGGGAGAGACAACTCCTGATAGAGAACTGCGCCAGGCAGGAGACAGGACTACGTATCAACTGAGCTGAGAGAGAGACAACTCCTCAGAGAGAACTTCGCCAGGCAGGAGACAGATGTAGGTCTCAACTGAGAAGGGAGAGAGAGACAACTCCTGAGAGAGAACTTCGCCAGGCAGGAGACAGATTTAGGTCTCAACTGAGAAGGGAGAGAGAGACAACTCCTGAGAGAGAACTGCGCCAGGCAGGAGACAGAACTAGGTCTCAATTAAGAAGAGCAAGTGTGGCCACACCTGAGGAAGAACTGCATGAAGGTGATAGGTGTGAAGCAGCCCCATTTATAGCGGAACAGCAGATATCTCCGTTTCATGTGATGCTGAAATATCATGAGACCTTATCCTCTATCAAGTCTCTCAAGTGTGACGCTTGTTTTGAAAATTTCCCTACTCTTTCAGTATCTCGTCTGCCTAATTGGGTCAGTGAGTGCAGTAGGTGTGCTAATGATAAGCACATACCCAAGCTATACTCCAGTGGGAATAACATGGACCCAGGAGTAGTACCAACACAAATACAGGTATAAAAAAATACAATTATTATTACTTCTTGCTATTTAATTTATTTTTTAATATAGGGACTCACACAAGCAGAGGAAATGTTCGTGTCTGCTGTATTACCAGTGATGTCTATATACAAACTACCTCACGGGCAGTACAGTTATAGTGACACGTCATTAATTTCTCTCAAGACGTTAAATCGTTTGCTACTACTTTACTGAGACTACCATCAGAAGTTCAAAT
>NW_003558284.1:0-1152 GCF_000090795.2 Amphimedon queenslandica
AGAAGGAATTAGACACAAGAGAAGAAAGGCCTGTCAGTCTAGAGCCAAGTGAAAGACCTTGTAAACGACAGAAGATATGGGAGGTTTGTACTGAGATCATTGAAGAGAGTGGTGGAAGTGTAACAAGTGAAAAACCAGAACTGGAATTATATTTGTCTGAACCTCTCATTGAACTTGAGGTTGATACTTGCCGTTGGTGGGGTGATACAAAAAGAAACCCTTCCCTTTCCACTATTGCACGTAAGTATTTCAGTGCTCCACCGACTTCTGTACCTTCAGAACGCCTTTTTTCTGGAGCAAGCAATATGTATCATAATAAGCTAAACCATCTCCATCCTGAACATGCAGAAACTCTTCTCTTTATTAAAACTAACTTCTCTCATTACATTAAACAATTAAGGAATACATAATTTTAATTAATCTTTTTTTATTTGTTAAAACTTTAAAATTGGTATCGGTTATGTATATCGGCTACTTTTAGCATTGCAAATCGGCTATATCGGTAAATGCAAAAATAGTGATATCAGTACAACTTTATGCAATACTACATCTGGAAATTGATGGCATCACTGTTTTGCTCATATCTACTGATGAAAAAGTAAAAGAAGTGATTCCATCTTTGGGGGGAAGATTGCTTTTTCAAACTCTATAAATTATTTTATAGGTGTTGGTGTATCACAACAAATTGCTGTGGAGGAAGAGACCGGACCGTTGCAAACTCCAGCACCTAAGCTTCAGATCAAAGATTTTATCTATGTGTTAAATACTTTGGAATGCGAACCAGAACAAGGTGAAAGTATTTTGCAGTTCAGTTTGGACCAAAATTCTAATGGTACAATCCGTGGATCTCGGTGACCCGCTGAAAAAAATGGAGTGTCTTCTGACAGCAGGAGAGGAGTGGATTTTGATGGAATGGGGACAGTTACAAAGAGATGTAGGGAATGTGTAAATCAATTTACACTACCCAAAAAATTTAGCCCAAAAGCAATGAGTGTCCTGAATGGTGAACCTGGTTGCATTCTGACTCAATCTATAGAAATAAATTACCACAGTGATATTTTCAATGTATGCTATGGTCTTTCACTTTTGACAAAGTTTTTTGATTTTATATAGGATGATAGAACACACTGATTAGAAAAATTCTAGTGAATC
>NW_003558285.1:0-1152 GCF_000090795.2 Amphimedon queenslandica
TAGGCCAGACTTTATTGCAAGCTTTATTGACAGTTGACTTTCAGCTTATAATACCTGTACAATAATGTTGTTTCTTATATTTTATTTTAAGAGATTTTTTCTGTCAACCCACAGGGCTACAAATAAAACCGCAGGGAGTGTTACAAATGAAAGCTGTGTTACATCACATTTGTAACCACAGGCGGTGCCTTTGATACGCCCACTCACTATTATACAATAATAGATTAAGGGTCAACAGGGTCTGTCTACTGGTGCTACTTGACTATATTCAACCATTAATAAAAACAGCAACAACCAGGTATGGATACATGTACATAATCCACTCTTGACATAATGTATTGGGTTTAATGAACTACATGTACATAATGTATTGGGTTTAATGAACTACATGTACATAATGTATTGGGTTTAATGAACTACATGTACATAATGTATTGGGTTTAATGAACTACATGTACATAATGTATTGGGTTTAATGAACTGCATGTACATAATGTATTGGGTTTAATGAACTACATGTACATAATGTATTGGGTTTAATGAACTACATGTACATAATGTATTGGGCTTAATGAACTACATGTACATAATGTATTGGGTTTAATGAACTGCATGTACATAATGTATTGGGTTTAATGAACTACACGTACATAGTGTATTGTATCATATAAAGGAAGGGAAGAGGGGTAATGGGTGAATTGAGTACATCCTTTTAGCTTTGTAATAAGGTGAACTTATCCTTATGTAATCTGATGTACCACCTTATAGTAACTAATACACACATACCACTAGTACATGTAAATGTATTAGTATAGGTATGTACATTAGTATAAGGCATAATTAGTACATAAGGTATGTACATTAGTAATTAAGGTTCATGTTGTTATATTCAATAGGTGTTAGTTGATGAATCAGCTCATAAGCCAGTGTATGCTGATCTGGCTATTGCTGCTAAAGGGAAGAGACCACAGGGAGCACCAACACAAGAACAACCAGTGGTATATGCATCAGTTAACAACAAAGTAATGATAATGTACATGTACATGTAATGGTATCTTATACATCCTCTCTCTCTCCTCCTAGTCTGTTCCTTCTCCCATTCCTCCTCCAGCTGCTCCTCATAAAGTATTGTATGCTGATCTATCAATAGCA
>NW_003558286.1:0-1152 GCF_000090795.2 Amphimedon queenslandica
CATATACAGCAGGCTTTGGAAAATCGGCCAAAAATTACTTCGAGCTAAATAAGTAGGACTATATGAAGCTAGCGATCTTCTTCTTGGTGAAAGTTTATACATAAAATCAGTAACCGTACAGTACGTTAATGTGTACTTGCCTCATAAGAGGAGCAGAAAAATAAAAAACTATTCATATTTAACTAAAATGGATTGATCTTCGAAAGACATTTTTAATCCTAGCATAATTGAAGACTTTTATCCAACAAGACCGAATAACATGGAAGATGTATCTCTTTATGAATTTGTTGCCAATTACAAATTTGATAAAATAGGAGAAAATGGAGAAAGAGAATACAAACTTCGATCAAAGCCAGTCCTTCCAAACCATAGGAAATTTAATCCTATGCAAGAAGCAGAAAGAGACGATTTTTATTACTCGCTAATATTTTTATTTGTGCCTTTTAGAGACGAGAGCACACTCGTAATGGAAGGAGAAACAATGGAAGAAGCTTTTAGGCGTCACAGAGAAGCATCTATACGTGGCATTGAAAATCATTTCAACAAACTACAGAAATTATTAGAAGCTGAACGTAATTGGAAGAAAATAGTCGATGCAAGAAATAAAGCCGGTTTCACTGAAGAAGAACTTCCTGATAACAAGGAAGATGATGAGCCTCAATTACTTGGTGAAATAATGGAAGCAGTAGCTGATATTGCTGACATGCACATAAATGTACCTAATTTAACATTAGAGCAAAGAGAGGCAATGCTTAATGTAGATCAAAAAAGAATTTTTAATAAAATTAAGAGTCATCTTATAAGTCAAAAAGAACGTGAAGACTTATTAGAGAATGATTCTTCAAGACTACTTAGATTAGATAATATCAAACCGCTAAGAATGTTTATTAGTGGTGTAGGTGGAACTGGTAAATCGTTTTTGATAGAGGCAATAAAATGCCTAGTGGATGACATATGGCATCATAAAAGTGGTGAAATTATGTGTGCTATAGTAGCACCAACAGGTATAGCCGCATTTAATGTAGGTGGACTAACAATACATAGATTATTTCAGCTACCAATAGAGCACGAGGGAAAGACAGCTGGATATTGGGCTTTGAGTAAAGAAGCTCAGAAAAGAATTAAAATGACACTTAAAAATTTAAAAATTAT
>NW_003558287.1:0-1152 GCF_000090795.2 Amphimedon queenslandica
TCTGTTCATGCTGTGTTTTATTATTGTTTATTTGATTTACTGTAGAATAAGAAATTGTATGTAGCTGCTGGAAAAGGGGACATTAATAGTGTTCAGTCATTATTATCACAAGGAGCTAATGTAAATGATCAGGATAATTGGGCAAGTCAATATGCACTCAATACCAACAGTAGCCTGGTTGATCATCTACTAAAAAGTATTATGTATTGATTTATGTCATACTAGGATCAATTTCATCTGTTATATTGTTTACTGGTGTGAACAAAATAATATGTTTTTTACTGTCTTAGACTACCATATTGAGAAAACCAAGAGTATAAGCCATCAGCAGACTGTAATAATTGGATCTACTTGTTTGTGGCATGTCATCAAGGAACTCTACAAAGTCATGTGCATCTACAATACTTCAGTGATATTAATAATACCAAGAGTAATATTATGTACTCTTGATAATACATAACTATTTTTATTAATATTATTGAATTTTAAATATTATTGGTATATTTTTTTCTCTCTTTTATTTCCTCTCCTTTGTTTCCTTCACCTTTAATTAAAATTCTCATGTTGAGAATACTTCCAGAACCAGCCTTCAAGTAATACTGTCACATTTTTCCACGTAGGTATCTAATTCCTGCGAAAAGAGCATGTGACCATCCGGTCTTGCCCTATTTCCAATCATAGATACTTTAATATAAAGTATCTATGTTCCAATCCATATAAATGATCTATGGTGTGAATGAGTCTCACTCTCCATGCAGCCTCCACGGCGCAGCGGCAACATTAATTTAGTCATAGCATAGATGTTATGATTTAGTGACGATACTGACAAATTCAATGGCGGCTAAAGAAACTATAAAGCTAGCTTGTGGCAGCAGGTAAACATCCTTTATTTAGCCCCTCTCGTGTTTACATATGCTGCTCACGACACTAGTCTAAAGTTCAGAGGGGGAAGTTGGAAACGTGGCCTGTTAACTGCAAAGACGAGCGATCCGTTGTTCCTAAGCCTCAATTATTGAGAGAGTTGGAAGACTACTTGAAGAAAGAGCTGGAGTTATTAGGCACCCCTCGATGCGGAACGCACCAGCTGAGCGCTCCACTGAAGTAAATGATTGCTATTTACAAATTGCATTATGATGTGCTCTGCACAGGCTC
>NW_003558288.1:0-1152 GCF_000090795.2 Amphimedon queenslandica
CTCTTACTGAGGTCAACAAGACAGCTACCACTATCACTGTCAGTTGGACTGCACTTGATTCATCTGATGCTGATGGATATGTAGTCAATGTCACTAGTGACACAGACACTGTGCAGACAGTAAAGGTGAAGGGAAGTAGTAATAGTACAATCACACTGAATGGACTGAATATAGAAACAACTTATAGCATCACAGTCAGAGCCTATCAACAATTACTGGGACCTGCTAGTACAATCAGTGTACAGACCTTACCAGGTATTGCTACTGCACCTTTTAATGTACTATTAACATTGTTGATGTATTTCTAGTTATTAATTCAATCAATTGGACACTAGTCTCCTCCATTACACAACTCAATAACACTCAATATCGTATTGATTGTCTCACAACTACTGATATCAATCCTTCAACTGATGTTTACTGGTTAGTGAATGGAGTGATGAAAAGTAAGTCAAACTATTCATCAATTGATGTCTACACATACAACAACACACTACTGGTATATCCTGATCCACTGGGAGTGTCAGTTAATGTTACCTGTATAGCAATGATTGGAGGAGTCAACTACAGTCAATCTGTGATATTACATGGTATGGTTGTAGGTATGTAATTATTATACTATGCAGTTCTGTGAGACTAGCATATTGTAGTTCAATCATCATCTACTAAGACTATTTCCAGCTCATCTACTGGGTATTGTTCAATAAGTAAGTATAGATTATCACCATACAACCATCTTATAACACTTCACATGTTAATGCATACAGCTTGTACTTCAGTCTCTACTGCTACTCCTGCAGTCTCAGTGATTCCATCAACTAGTGACACATCAGACAGTGTCATTGCTCTTAGTGTGTTAGTGGGTATATTGTGTGGTCTACTAACTGTTAGTGTTATTATTAATATCTACTGCTTTATGAGGTATTCTAGTTACATATCCCTGTAGTTTGTATAATGAATTGTATTGTTTTTGCTACAAAAAGAAAAGTTCATGCATTAATAAGCAAACAAAGTTAGTCTATTCTATTATGTTAAGTTACTTAATTATGATGATAGAGCTGATGATGATATTTCAATGCAAGTATGTGAACCGTATGGAATCCACAAGGCAAAACAAAGTGAAGAGAATGAAGGAGTTTATGATGAATGTCA
>NW_003558289.1:0-1152 GCF_000090795.2 Amphimedon queenslandica
AAGGTCTCTATCTTGGACTGCATCGCCATTGACATTGCACATAATATTGTGCTTCTGCCCCATTGACCGTAATTTCTAATTATTCAAATCAGAGTAATGAATACGCCCCATTATGCTCAGTCTATTGTTCAGAAGAACATAGCAATAGTATTAGCAGCTATGAACACCTCATTCTTCATTTTTATCTTCTTTAACTACAATACCATGCAATTGATTTAATTGTTAATTTTGTTTGGTTTAGTTGTTTTTGTTCAATTCTTTTGTATGTTACCAATTCACTACATCACTACTAGATCTACACCTTTACTTCTAGATATGCAAACACATTATATTGTTGCCATTCTTCAATATATTAACACTATAACATCAAATTTCTCTCTCATTTAACTTTAACTTTAATACCTTCAAGAATAATGAATATTTCTATAAAATAATAATTAGGTAATTTTTCCATTTGTGCAGCAATTTTTTTCCTTTTTAAGATCATATTTTGACAGTAAAGTAATGCCCAGTATTATTATTTCTGCTCCACTTTTTTTTAATATAGCTTTTACACATAATGATTTGTCCTAGGAGTTTTTGCATAATGAAAAGACACAACAAAATATCATGGATAATACAGTGGGAATGGTGTACTCAATGGTACCATATGAAATGTGTAAATGTAACTAAGAAACAATCTGAAAAAATTGACAAAAATAAGTGTGCACATAGAACTTGCAAAAAAATCATACCAACAAATTAATGGCGAATCTGATCAAATTTGTGAACTTTAATGCCAACAAAATAACAGTACCTATTGATAAGTGATTTTACTTACCTCCAACACAGCAATCTGATTGGTCAATTGCAAATAGGCATGGTAGAACCACAGTTATTCATTGATAACCACATTTAACCATAGTGTCATGGAACTGTATAGAAACTGGATTATTACCATTAATGTATATTAATTAATTAACTAATTATTAATAATTTGTGCATATATAAAGCCAGTTGGCCTTATTTGAAAGAGAGTTCTTTGTTATTCAGCTAGTCTCTAAGTAAAATATTTTGAAAAATTCTTGCGAGATGTGACATTTGGTGGCAGCGGTGGGATCATAGGACTGTTAGGGAACAATCAAGATCTAATCATTGTTTTGCATGCTACTA
>NW_003558290.1:0-1152 GCF_000090795.2 Amphimedon queenslandica
TGATGTACATATTCTTAAGAACATTTAAAAATTTTAATAACATCATAAAAAATTATATAAAGCAGCAAATATTATTAAACTACTATTAGTTTCAGCAATAATATAATAAACACAATAATTATAATACTCAATTAAAAAAACTCAATACTAATGATAAGTAATATCAATGCATATAAACACATTCAATAAAAATTAATGTATAAAAGCTATGGCATGTAAAGAAATCTCATTTCAATAAAAAGTGGAGCAGAAACAAGTACACAAACTATTAATGCTCATAAACAATACAACATAATATACAATACAACAATGAATGATTTATAATAACAAAAATAAGAATAATAAACCAGAGGAAATCATCATAATGCTGCATATTGTATAACAACTACCAATAGAAATAATAAATAAATACTGAGCATTACTTTACTGTAAAAAAACATCAAAAAAGAAAAAATTGCCCTGCTGCGAAGAAAATGAAAAAATTACCTAACAAGAATTCTCCATTATTAAAAATGAGAAAGTATGAAGGTATTAAAAACGAGAAAGAGATTTGATGCCATAGTGTTAATATAATGAAGAAAGGAAACGATCGAATGTGTTTGTGTAGAAGTGAAGGTGTAGTAGAGAATGAGTGTGATGTGGTGAATTGGTAATACATACAAAAGAATTGAAACGATACCAAGAAAAACGAACGAAAAGAATGAAGTACGACAATGACACTTAAAAGAAAGCAATCCATTTTACGTAGTATTATAGTTTAAGATTTAAGAAGATAAAAATGAAGGACGAGGTTTAGTAGCTATAGGCATTATTTGTCTTCTCTCTGCCTCTTTAATCATTTCTCGTACTAATTTTATAAAGTAAAACCGTCTCAGCATCAATTTCACTATAGACTCTCCTCCTTTCATTGACTGGGCTGCATCAATGTCTCCTTCAACTGGTTTCAACTGATACTTTTCCATTAAAATACGAACCATTTCCAAGTGACTGCTCAAACAAGCAAAATACAGCAGACCTTTAGACTCGTATGTTTCTAAATAACGATTGCACTTTAGTTTATTCAAGTAATGTAATACCAGTCGCATGTTACCAGCTTCACAGGCAGCATGAACACCAGTGAATCCATTACTGTCTTTGTCTTCAGGATGAATA
>NW_003558291.1:0-1152 GCF_000090795.2 Amphimedon queenslandica
GACAATTATGGGTTTAATTTTGGAGCATGCATGTTTACTGCTGTATACCCAGATTCTATGATTAATTCTGTACACATGTTGTTGGAGTCAGTTATTGCATACAAGAATCCAAACATAGTTTGGCTTCCACAAACAGCAAAATACATTCTTGTGAGTTTGTTTTATCTGTCAAATATAAATGTTACAATCAATGGAAGTGTTGCTAATCCTGGAAATTTTTTAAACAATTATGGCTCAGTTTTTGTCCTAATGGACTCAAACGTTTTCTTGAAAGGGTGTCTTCTTTTTGACAGTAACGAAGGCCATAATGGTGCAGCTTTATTATTAAAAGGCAATAGCTATCTCTACCTTAAAAAGGGTCTAAATGCAAGTTTTTTAAATAATGCTGTTCAGTCTTTAGGAGGAGCAATATATGCTACTGGGGCTTCATTATTTCGATGTACATTTCAATTGCTATCTAATGATACTACTGACATCAGTTTAACTTTTATTAATAACACTGCTGCTTTAGCTGGTAATGCCATATACTCTACAAAGCTATACGACTGCTCAATTATACAGGGGACATTTATTGAGAATTTGACACCTTATTACAGTGCCATTTTTAAAAATGCTCCTTTGACAGATATTTCATCAGTTGCTGAAAAGATTAGCTTTTGTGATCTAGAAGAAAAATATGAAGTTTATCCAGGAGGCACCATTCACATCTCAATCAATGTCTCTGATTACAGTAATAGCCCTACATTTGCAGTGATAATTGTAGAGGAAAGTAATTTTAACAAAGTCAATTGGTGGTTTTCTGATCATCAGGATACATTTGTTATTAAGGGGAAGGAGAGCTGTACACATAGGCGGTTGCAGGCCTGGGCATTAGGGGGCAATGCCCAGGTTGACTTTTTGACCAATAATTATATTCATGATTCTGGTGTGGGCATCCAGTGTAAACTGTGGTAGTTCAACAGGCTTCTTTGTTGTTTTATGCTAAGAAATCATCTCAATGAAGTTATAGATCAGTATTGTCCATTTTCCTTGCAAAATTGTATGGAACCACACCCACTAATTATTGATGCCCAGGTCAAACCAAATTTCTGCAACCGCCCATGGCTGTACAGTTCTCAATTTGACAGTGCATGCCAGAGACTCATCAACTCT
>NW_003558292.1:0-1151 GCF_000090795.2 Amphimedon queenslandica
GTCACTATGACACACTATGATGCATAACTGTGTGGAAATAGCATTCCAATTCTCATAATCACATTACTATAGTTATAGTAGTATACAGACCCAAAATAAACAAACAAGCAAGCAAAGCATGAGTGAACATGAGTGAACGTGTGCATGCCACTTCATAGGTTAAGTGACCATTAGCCTCTATAATATAATTGATACTTTGGTACAAGAAAGTTTGTCTGTTATACAGAGGTGTCCTTTATGTAGAGGTTATTTAATACAGTAATGAATGTAATTGATACACTGAGTGCTGTCTGTTATATGGAGGTGTATGCTATAGGGAGAGTCTATTAAGAGGAGGCTGTACTGTAATGGGTGCTTAATTGTTTGTTTGGGTTGTCAAATCATATTGTGTCTGTTGGACTAGCTTACGTGTGTCTCTTCGTTAAAAATTTCAAACATGAGCCTCTTCTTCCTTTGCCTCAGACACAACACAACAAACAGGAAGACCAATATAAAGACGAGGACTGATATCACAATGGAAAATACGACAGTCATTGACGTAATTAGTGGAGATGCTGCGCCACCTGTGATATGAAAAGGAACAGTTCCGAATGATATCTTATTATTAAGCAATAGATATAAATCATATTTAATAATGATATTAAGCAATAAGGTTATTTAAATCATCTTGATTGTGTATACATCAAAGTATTATGCATTCAACTGTACATACCACTCGTGGTTGATAGTGATGGAGCTAATGATGGAGTAGCAATAAGTATAGTGGAAGACCCAGTGCTAGGTTTATTACTTGAAGTAGAAGACTCAGTAATAGATGTAACTGAAGATACTGGTGTTTGACTGCTTGATATAATGCCATCATCACCACTACTGGTTGTAGCAATATTGTGGTTACAAAACTCAGGAGGTGTAGGCTTATAAAAATAAACACCTACAAAAAAGATTAAGTCATTACTGTGGTCTACTGCATATCATGTTGCAATATTAGCATACACAGACACTGATATAAGCATACTTTGTATTGGGTGCCCACTGGCTATATGAGCTGAGCTCTCATATGTTGTGTTGGCTTCATTGATGATTGCGGTAAATGAACATATGTAGTCATGAGATGGAAGGATGAATGACACAGTCCCTTCCAGCTTGTTGGT
>NW_003558293.1:0-1151 GCF_000090795.2 Amphimedon queenslandica
TCAATCATTTGACCTTTTGACACATGCTTTACACTAGAGTTGAATCAAACTCAACTTCATTCTCAATGTAATGTCAGGACTACATTGTAAATCACGCAGAGTTGCAGACACTTAAAGTGATAACCTATTGCAATATAAATCAAACTTAAAATTAGACTCAAAACATTTCCCGTGACCAAAGACAATGGAATAGGTAAACTTAAGAACTGAATCAATATAAGTGGTGTCCCAAAAGGAAAGTAATGG
Organism: Amphimedon queenslandica; assembly: GCF_000090795.2. NCBI lineage: Eukaryota > Metazoa > Porifera > Demospongiae > Haplosclerida > Niphatidae > Amphimedon > Amphimedon queenslandica. The sequence goes on from NW_003558293.1 coordinate 247, forward strand.
TGAATTTACACCTCTTAATTTTGGTAGCATTGAAACAGCATTCATCATACCTTGGCAATGACTATGCAGAAGCAGGCCAGTAAAGGATGGTCTCTACAGTGCAATCTTGCAAGAAGCATAAGACATTTGCTTAGTATACATATATTAAGCTTTTTGTGCTTTTCTTTCAAAACCAAAAAGTTATGGAGCCAAAAGGGCATATGCATTGTATAAAAACCAAACATATTAAAGAAGCTCTATTGTGCTACCTATACTACTGTGCAGCCTGTGCTATCTATAGCTGATTGTAAACATGCAGTTCTTTTGACATTAACACTTTCTCACTTTAAAATGGGTCATCACCACATTGTTTTAGGCAAAATTATCGTTTCCTGTATAATAGCTTAATATACCGCCTCAGCATATAGGCCCTCTTATCCCATGACTCAGGATACTACGAGCCACACAATTCGTAATAACATACCACCCAATATTCTCATAAAAACAAGTTGAAAGACTGTATACAATCACGCAAAATATGGAACTCACAGGTGGTTGAAATGGTGGATGTTGCTGCTGAGGATATCCCATCTGTTGAGGATAGGCTGGGTTTTGCTGTGGATACCCCTGGGGTTGCTGCTGAGGATAGCCTTGAGGCTGATAGGCTGGCGGTTGCTCTTGTTGATGTGCGGAGGGTTGTTGCTGTGGATATCCCTGTTGCTGAGGATAAGCTGGGTGGAAGGTGTTTTAGTAAGAAGAGGTAGCATTTTCCAAGCAACTTACCACTTCCAGGAGTCTTTTGAACAGGATAACCACCTATTCAAGGATTAACGACCCATGAAACAGATCGTTATAAGCACTTACCTGGACCAGACATTTTCTCTTTGTGATTTTAATTTTAGCTTGATGGGCGTGACATTGCAGTG
>NW_003558294.1:0-1151 GCF_000090795.2 Amphimedon queenslandica
GTATCTATTTAGCACATGAAGAAAATTGTTATCATAATGGATCGTATTTTTGGGATAGAAGAGTTGATTTACCTGCTGAAGCTATATCATGTGTGTTACCTGGTACTAGTCTAACTACTGGTCAGTGGGTTAGAGTTGCTGATCCTGATGATCCTGTTGACTGTGACATTAATAATGACAATGATCCTTTTCGTTGTATTTCTGTCACTTCACCTGCTAATCTTAGTCTTTATCTTGCTCAGTCACTACCAGCAGCTCAAGCAGGTTGGTACAAGTGTTGTCTACCCATTAGCTGTTCAGATCCTAACACAAACATAATCTTTGCTAATATATTCAGTAAGAAGAAACTTAAAAAGATCTATATATAATCACTTACTGATGCAATAATTTAGGATTTACAGAGATAGAATCATTTACTGCTGATCTTCCTTCTGATATGACAGTATATCCTCAGAAATACAAACTGAATTGTACTAAAATTGGATACTATCGATATGGTATTAGTATGAGCATCGGTAGTACAACACTAGCTACTTACACTAGATGTTATGATTCTAGTCGTAATTGTAATGGTACTTTGTTGGTTAGTAGTACCAACACAGTAAGATATACTGTTAGTGTCACATGGGATTGGGATAGAAGGACTATCAGTAGTGGATCAATCAGTCAAACAACCACTGGAGATCAAATGTATCAGTGCAGGGTAGCAGATCATCCTAGTAGTAATGAAATTAGAATACGTAATGTAACTATAAAAGGTATATAGTGTCAATTAATGCTAATAATTTTAATACAAATAATATTAGTACCATACACTGCTCCCTCTTCTCTTACTGTGATCAACAAGACAGCTACCATTATCACTGTCAGTTGGACTCCACTTGATTCATCTGATGCTGATGGATATGTAGTCAATGTTGCTAATGACACTGATACTGTGCGGACAGTACAGGTGGAGGGAAGTAGTAATAATATAACCACACTGAATGGACTGAGTCCACTAACAACTTATATCATCACAGTCAGAGTCTATCAACAATTAGTGGGACCTGCTAGTACTACAATCAGTGTCTTCACTCATTGTCAACAAAATGGTATTTTAATATAAATTAATACTATAGATCTAGTATTGATTTTTATATAGGTATCTA
>NW_003558295.1:0-1151 GCF_000090795.2 Amphimedon queenslandica
CACTTGGTGAGGATCATCCTGAAATGTCTAATGTTGATGTAAGTATTGTTTTATCAATGTTCTCTAGTTTCATCATACACATGTACATGTATTGTTTAAAAGTATTGTAAATTTTGTATCATAACTGTTATTATTTATTTTAATTACATTGAGTAGTTTTACATTGGTTTACTACTGAGTAATGCTGGTCATTATGAAGAAAGTCAGGCATATCTGGAAAGTGCTCGTAGATTACAAAACAAGTGAGCTAGTATATACAAATCAAGAGAATTAAGGCTGGCTATGTTTGTTCTTGTATCTGTTCATTAGGTTTCATGGAAGTCAATCAATTACTGTAGCCACAATGTTAGTAATGATAAGATACATGTACATGTACATCTTATCTTATCGTTTTCTCATTGTTTTGGCTCCTCCTTCCCTTCCCCCTCTCTCTTTCCCTCTCTCTCCATCCCTCTTTCTCTACCTCCCTCCCTCTCTTCTCTAGTCATCATCTTCTTGCCAACTCATTGACTCACATTAGAGCATTTGCTGAAGCTAAGCAAAATAAGAGAAAAGCATACAATATCTATAGGACTAAAGTATGCAGTAATGTTAATGCCAGGCCATCTAGGTTTCTTAACTGTTTTCTCTCACAATTAGTTTGGCCCAGATCATGCACGTACTGTTCAGTCTTTTAAAAAACATGAGGTATATCACTGAGAAGCAAGTCTCTTATGAGCAGACTGTAAGTGTATTTGGCTAACTATTGCCAATGGTTAATTACCAAAATTATCTTGTTCATATGTTGTCTTCATAAATTATAAATAATTATTGTTTCGAAAAAGAAAAAATTAATAGCAATGCCAAGTGTAACTATTTGTAAACACCCAAATTCACACATGATGCGAATATCAGTAGCCTGAGCTAATTATTGTAAACACTTGATCTTTGTATATAGTTATACATACTACTGTATCAGATATTACAGGTACCAATATTGCACACTCAAAAATTTATGTTAATGCCGTCACCATAGTATGAAATTAATGTGGTAGAAATTTAGGTTTCAAAATTTTGTGATCTAATTTTTACGTAGTAAAATTATTGAATATGGCATGTAATTTTATGTGTGATATAAATTAAAGGACAAAGCTGACTATGGCATGGTACAG
>NW_003558296.1:0-1151 GCF_000090795.2 Amphimedon queenslandica
AATAGAGTTATTAAGAAGTAATGCTAATCCTCAATATTGCAATGATAGCACTTCAGCAATCACAAACTGCTCATTGTTGCCAAGTACTAGTAGCGCTGAGATAACAATGTCTTCACTGCATACTTCCATAACAAGTTCACAGTCTTTGCTGTACACAAGCAGCAGCACTTCAAAGGAATACTTCCATACTACTACTAATTCCATTGAAGGTAATTGATAACAGGATTATGCTATAAACAGACACACACAGCACTAATGATATCATGTGTGTGTATCGCATTGTGTGATTTCACCCACTCACTCACTGTACATATGTAATCTATTATAGGTAAAACTTCATCATCGCTAATTCCTTCTCATAGTACTTCTCCTACAATACAAGCTTCTTCTCCTATAATACAAGCTTTTTCTACAGCAACTACAGTATCTTCTACAGCAAATGCAATATCTCCTACAGGAGCTACAATATCTCCTACAGCTCTAAGCAATGGGGGAACTTCAACTCAATTCTTTTTCATTTTAGGTGTATCAGTTGCTGCACTTCTAATCATCATCATTGTCTTTTTACTTGTCTTAATTTTCCTGTTTGGCTACAAGTGCATTAAGAGATGTCGTAGTGAAAGACTTGCCAATAAGACGATAGTAGACTCTGCTAGAAATACAACTGGACAAAGTATGACATCATTCAACATCATGCGCATGGTTGCTATTCAAATGTGTGATTACAATGTGATTGTAACTATAGTAAAGAAATACTGTAATGGGATATTAAATATCTGCCTCTACTATACTCCATCCTCCTACATGTTTTTCCCATAGAAAAGACATGTATCTATAGCAAATAATTAAGCTCCAGGTGTTGGAATTTTTGCTAATTATGTTAACCCATGCAATTGCAAGGGATTGTTTACCACTTAATTGATAGTGTATAGCTACAAAATAAGCTTAAATAAATGTTATTTTTCCTTTTTAGATCCTCATATATCAACGGGTGTCAATCCTTCATATCATCAACACTCAATCATTACTGCAGCTGGCCCTACATGCAACACAGGGAGAGAGGAAGGGAGTCAAATGAAAGAGGGACAACAGAATTATGAATTGGTTGATAGCAATAAATATGATGACATTCATGTTTATTTTCAGCCTGA
>NW_003558297.1:0-1151 GCF_000090795.2 Amphimedon queenslandica
ACGCGGTGCTGCAGCTGGAATTTGTCTTCCATTGTTCTCTGTCTTTGCTTCTTTTTGAAGCCACATGTCCAGTCCTTGACTCAAGCTCAAAGGAATGATGTAAAAGCCAACTTGACCGGTTCTCTGGTTTAAAAGATTTCCGTGTTGATAGAAGAAAGATGAAAGAAGAAGAAGAAGAAAAAGTCTGAAGAATTTTGCAGAAATTTGAATTTGGGCCTATTCTCCAGAAATGCTCCCGCTGCATTACAGTCCACTCTAAAGGTACCAAGAGAATCGCTCAGTGAAGGAGAGCTCATCTAAGCCATTTATAAGGCTGTACAACGTAAGATAAAAGAGTTGTGAGTGTTTGAAAATCATAAAAACGGCCGCCATCTTGAAAAATCAACCTCAATCCTACATATAGGCTACCGCCTATATAATATAGAGTAAGTCGGGGCTACCGTAGCCTCTTTGCTGCAAATTGTTGCTGGTCCGCGTGCTGCAGCGCTGGTGATAATAAACCACGCCCAAGTCAATAAACACTAATTAGAATGGGTGGAGGGTCCCAAAATACGGCGAGGCACTAGTCCTGAAAAGAACCGGTAAAGCAGCTCCAAAGAGCCCAAGGCTTAGTGACACAACAAGAGCAACAGCTCAAGAACACTGCAGCAAGGTGCTTTTCTTCACTATCGCGCCGTTTTCAATTAAAATAACACCTCGGTTTCCATGGTTTTTAATTGAAAAATTTTTTATGACCGCGAATAATTGCAGCCGCGAATATATCCCGACCTACGGTATTCCGTCCCGGGGCTATTCCGTCCCCTATGGCAAGCTATCAGTAACAAAATTCAGAAAGCTATTACATAAGATAAGACCAATTATTGCGTACAAATGACGTCACAATATGGTCACTTTACGTCACCATATCATTACCTACGTCATAATATTATGACCTACGGCATCGCACATTAATGGCCAAAATATCATGACCTATAACTTTCAATAGGTCATAAATATGTTGACCTAGCTTTCTATAGGCTACAATATGTTGACCTAAAATATTCTCTAATTTTTACTGGCAATAATATTATGACCTAATCCAGACCTAATAGTTTTCATTAGGTATTACCACGCCCTTTCAATGAACACCAGTACACCACGTGTACTGTCTG
>NW_003558298.1:0-1151 GCF_000090795.2 Amphimedon queenslandica
AAGAAATCAGGAACTTCAAGAACAGACAAAATCTCAGGACTCTCCAATAACTGAGACTCAAACATTGAAACTTCCGTTCCTAAACCTAGTATGTAAAATTAATACTTGAAATGCTCTATAAAAAGTCAGTACATACAATAAAAGGTGACATTAACTAATGGTTTTACAATGAAAACCAAGTGTCACTTAGCTACATTAGTACCTGCATTGTTCAAATTCTCAAAACACAATCCAGCAGAGGAACAAGATCCATTACCAACAGAATCACCAAATGAACTAGCTAATAAAAACCTGTCAGTAACTGCAGGTACATCCCCTCCTCTATCTCTTGTCAATGACTGAGTCAAATCCTTACATACATGTATGTCACCAATATCCATTAGGCTGTCTTCTTCTAGCTCCTCCAATCCTTCTCTTCCTGCTAATGATTGTAGTTCTTCATTAATGTATTGGGTGATTGGTTTGGGGCTGAAAGGTCTGTGTAGCGTTAGTGGGTTTTCAATGAGGTGGGTGGAGTATTCAGCTTCGTCTAAAGGTTCTTTGGTAAAGGACTCCACTTGTGAAGTGATAGGATTTGTGATAGTCGGAGAAATTGTTAGACTAAAAAATAAAATAAAATAAAATAAATAAGTTTTATTCTTTACTTTTCTAATCTTATTTCATATTTCTGTCCAATTTTATCCACCAAGGGGTCCTGTACTAAAATGGGTCTGAGTCTTTTCAGCAATGCCCCAACACTAGGCAGGCTAGTATGCAATATTGGAGGGGAGACCATTGAGTGATCTAATGGTTCTTCAAGGAGGAATAGGACCGGGTCTGGAACAGAATTGAAAATTGAAATAATAAGGTTCCAAAACATATACATATACATACATGGTATATTTAACATGTAACTATAATACTACTTTAATTAATTATTAATTAATTTACCTCCAGTGATATCACAGTGGTCAATATTAATTGGTTCGTAATTGAAATCTTCTATTCCACTGACTCTCCTAATGTTTTCAATCTCAGTTTTAATGATAAGATCAGCAGCTGCCCTTTCAAAAAGATCAACTTCAGAACCAGTAGCACTAGGGGGAAATGGCTCTGAATCATCCCTAATTTTTATTACATTTTTTGATACGTATTGATGTTCTTATGCTGTG
>NW_003558299.1:0-1150 GCF_000090795.2 Amphimedon queenslandica
AGGACGAGAGAGCAATAGTATATTGATAAATGATAGAGAAGGAAAGATGGAGGAATGGATGAGAGGAGATCCTTCACTTTATGAGGACACTATAACACAAAGAGAGAAAAGAGAGAGGGATATGATAAAGAAAGAGAGAGAGAGAGAGAAAGAATTAGAGAAAGACAAATCATTATAAAAATACCATATAGTGCTTTATTTTGGCGATTTTGCTGTAAAATTGTAATTGGCAGTTTTTAATTTGGCGATTTTTGTGTACACGTGCATTACTGAGCATGCGCATTAATGATTGGCGGTTTTAATATTGGCGATTCCGCTTGCAAACTGCCAATTGCCAAAATAAAACTCCACCAAATTAAAGCGCTATATGGTAATAAATAAATTACTTTAGACAAGTTCAATAGATATCCGGTGAACATGTGTAGGTCACAGTCTATGAAATTACGAGACAAAGATAATAAAAGCTGATACAATTCTTCTCTTTTAGACTCTTCCTCTTTAATCTCTCCTGCCTCCTCAAGACTGATATCAAAGAGTATCTGCTTAACGCGATATAAACTCTGATTCAATGAGATATCAAAGAGACGACTGATCTCTTGATACTGACTATACGTAGTGATCTAACAACAAAATCACAACATTAGTATCAAGCAATATTAATTAACTCTCACTTCTTTGTCACAGTAGAATGGATGATATTTTAGTCTAAGAGAAGGAAGAGGTTTGGCTCCATCAGTTGTTGATGATTTAAGTTCTTTCAGTTGAGATACAGCAGTGCTTAGGATATCATTGTGACCTTTTCCAGACATAGAGGGCATTGAACTTCTAAAAACAAAATAAAATAAAAAATATCGCTTATTTTAAACAACCTACTTTTGTCCAATGAGTTGTTGTACTGTTCCAGTTCCTTTACTGACCAATACCTGGACACTTGATCCAACCAGCTGTCTAACAAACCCACCACTCCCTCCTCCTCCTCCTCCTCCACTAGTAATACTCATCATCTGGTGCTTATGGTGACAATCAATACACAACAACTGCAATAAAGAATTTTAAAAATACTTAAAATTAAAATAAATGTACATGTACATAATTATATTAATAATAGAGATAAATTAATAATAATTATAATAGTAATAATAATTATACT
>NW_003558300.1:0-1150 GCF_000090795.2 Amphimedon queenslandica
TAGCTCTTCTCATGGCTCTTGAGTGAAAAACAGGCAGTTCTGGTTTAATTCTTTCGACTACAGATTGACTACACTCAAAATAAACATTTCGATCAATACCTGATTCTTGAGGAAGTCGCCACAGAAACTGTAAATTACAGATGCCTCCACCAGGGTTATAGATAAGAAGCATGCATGGACAGTGAAGACAAGCCAGATGAAATCATAAAGTTTAAAAATCGATTCTTTCTTAATGAGTTCAGAGGCAAGAGATGAGTAATCGATAAATACTGATAAACTGCAAAGCTCTTAAGTAACTCATCAATAGGCTGAAGTGAAGTAGCGACTTCTTCCGTTGGTTCAATCAATTTCATATGCATATGTTCTGGTAGATCTCTCAAAGGAGTCGGAGACCTATGATTAGCTTTGATCTTTTTATTTTTATCAATTAAATAGTCAGAATATGAAGCAAGACTCTCTACAAGATCACTGAATTGCTGCTTGATGTCCCTCCAGCAATTCCTTTCCCAATAACACTCAAGAAGTATTACTGAAAGATCAGTTGCAAACATACATAGCTGGTCAGATGATAAATTTCTGGTCAACCTCTTCCGATGCTTTGATAACTCGGGGACATTGTATCCAATAAAACAATTGAACGAAGTAGAAATAGGTTTATTTATTCTTTCGAATATATGATAATGGCCATCAAGGTACCAGAATATGTCTCGTAAATTTGCCACTAATTTCCTACCTAAATACATCTCTTCCTGAAGTAGCCCAACAGATGATCCATTAAAAAAATGTACTATTCGATTATATAACGCATCTTTTTTGTTCTTTTCTAGAATGGGAGAAATAAATGTCAAGTCCTCCTGAATAGTAACATCCTGAGTGGCACAAATATTTGGTATGTTGACTTTAAATTGAAGATATTTTCCATGAGATGGTACAATGGCAATAAGAGGTAAATTAGTATCAACATGAACAAGTGAATGCATCTCCTGGCCGACTCTTGCTGAATGTAAAGTACAGTCCTCATTGTCCAGCTGAGGTTTAACTGCAACCAAGAAAAAATCAAGAACGGAATAGGATTCATTAAATTGAATAATAGTCCATGGCAAAAGGACCACATTACTGTCAGTACTGATGACACTAGTTGTAACAAGAT
>NW_003558301.1:0-1150 GCF_000090795.2 Amphimedon queenslandica
ACTCTCAGGACTCTTTAAGTAGTGCAATGAATGCCCAGCAAGCTATTTCAGCATCAAAGGAAGCGAAATCTTACCTTCAACGTCAACGTTCAGAATCTATGTTCCATTTATTTTGGACACAGTGTAATGAAGAGTACTACTTTTGAATTTATTAGTCTACTAGTTTTACCTAGAACTAGGCAACCACCAAGAAGATATAATTCAGGTACTCAGGAGTATACCCACCCTTCACCAAAAGAATTGTATAGGCAGCCATATTATGAAGTAATTGATTTATTGGTGAATGAAATAGATAGAAGGTTTGATCAAGAAACATTTTCAATACTTCAAGAAATGGAAACACTTGTCATTCAGTCATGTAATAATAAGAAAGCAACTCCATCCTCACGATTTTCATCTATGTACAATGATGATTTTGATTGATTATCTCATCAATTGGAAATGTTACAGGATCTAGTCACTACAGCTAATAAGGATTTTGGTATGGAATTGAAGGAAGTAACTAGCATACACCAATTTTTAACAGTTGCTCTTTCACTAAGGAAATGATGAGTGAGGTAAACCATCTTTCTTTGTACTTAACAATCCCTATGACATCAGCCACAGCTCAAAGATCATTGTCTGCCTTACGTCGTTTAAAGAGTTATTTGAGAACAACTGTGACACAACAACGCTTATCACATCATCGTGGCCCACAGTCATCAAGAGCGAAAAGATCAGTTGGATCTCACTAAAATAGCACAGGAGTTTGCTAAAAAGAACGGTAGACGAATTGATTTTGTTGGATTGTTTGAGTGATATCTTGTGATAACAACTTTTGATAAAATAAGTAATAAAATTAGAATTATTATACATAATTTCTGATATGCAACATCTCTAAACTCGGCGGGGGGAGTGCTCAAACACTCAGAAACTGGGCCGCTGGGAGTGCATAAAAAGCCATGCCCCAATTTGGCAGTGCGCTTCACACACCCTAAGGTCCTCACTCGTCATCTGTCCTTCAGCCCCACAAATCAGACTGCCCTTTTGCCACCACTGCTTTAAGGAACAAAACTCACAGCGAATCTCGTTATCATCTCCAAGAATTGAGTGGTGATCACCTAGGAATTTTTTTGTAGAGACTGCATGTTGGTTTCCTTTGTCTTCCATG
>NW_003558302.1:0-1150 GCF_000090795.2 Amphimedon queenslandica
GCTCACACCGGACTACTTAATAAATACATTAAAAAACAATCAGACGTAAGTAATAATTATACATGTACATAATACATACAATAATTTATTTATCCAAGCAAAATTTTTATCTAAAATTTTGGAAAGAATCATTACATGTATTTTGCTTTCTTATCAATCCAGGTGCATGCATGCACCCACACATGCACGCATATTAATGAGTTGCTTATTATTGTTTTTTCAAAAGGTCAAAGTTCAGTGCAGTCAGAGACAGCAACAGAATAAAGAGTCTGACCTTTATAACGAGAGGGAGAGACTGAAACAAGAACTAGCATAAGAGAAGAGAGCACATGCTGAGATTGAAAACTACCTCAAGAAGCACATTGAAGTAAAATTAATGATAATAATAATAATTATTATTATATATGTACATGTATGATATAAAATAATGTACATGTAATAATAAATTATTAATAAATACATGTACATATACAGTATACATACATGTATGTGTGCCTGAGTTAAAAAATAGATAAATGTACATAATGACTTTGCTTGTAATTTTGGAGGGATTTTGCCAAAGGATTTTGAGGGACACTGCCAAATAATAATTATAATAAATTTATAATAATATTTTTATTATTATTTATTATTAAAAAAAAATTAATAATAATATTTGCACCTACACATACACATGTACATGTATACATGTACATGTACACACGTAATTGTCGTAATTATTATTATTATTATTATTATTATTATTATTATTGTTGTTGTTGTTGTTGATATTATTTTTCCATTGTGTGTGTGTGTACAGTATAAGGAGAGGGAGGAGGTTGTGATTGAGCACAGAGCAATGAAGGAGAGACAAAGAAGAACAAGAGAAGAAAGAAAATACGACAGCAACCAAAGTAAAACAATTGATTAAGTGTATACATGCATGCACCTGTACATGTACATGTACATGTATTTTATTCTCTCTCCTTTCTCAATTTCTGTCATTTTGACACTCTCTGTCATGTTTCTCTTTTACATAATTTTTTTCTTACCTTCCTCCCTCTCTCTCTCTCTCTCTCTCTCTCTCCCCTCCCTCCCTACTCCCCTCCCTCCCCTCCCTCCTCCCTCCTTCCCTACTCCTCCCCTCCATCTCTCCCCCACCCTCCCTCCC
>NW_003558303.1:0-1150 GCF_000090795.2 Amphimedon queenslandica
CATCTTGTGAAACAGTACAGAGGAATAGGACTGAGTATGAATACAGGGGAAAGAAAGTATTGAACAAAAAATATCTATAACAATAAGTTATTTCTTATCTTTTAAAAATAGATATGTAAGAAGCTCTTCTTGTTCGTATACAGTATCAGAAATGGTACTTACAAGAACTTGAGGAGGCATTTCCTTCAAAATGGAATAAAACCTAGGTAAAAATAATAAGAATAATCCAAAGGAGAGTAATTAAAATTTTTATTGAAGGGTTCATGGGAACACTGGTCGCATTCCTTGTCATGCTGTTTCTGTGGAAGGCATTAAAGATGTGGTAGCATTTTTGGAGAACTATGCTGAAGACTACACCATTTTACTACCTGGGAGGATACCTGGAGTGAGGGATTATGGGAAGGCCAAGCTATTGCCGTCCAGTGTGTCCCGACACAAGGTTTACCGGCAGTATGCTGATGCTGGTAGGGAACATACTCTCTGTGAAAGTAATTTACGGGCGATATTGAAGAAATTTTAGTTAGTTGTATACCAACACTTGATCCTTTTATTGACATTTCTGTTGGTGGGGCATATGCTTGTTCATATCAATTTATTACTATTTTAACGTTATCATTTTGTTTAGCGTTTCTCCTACACAAAAAGTTAAAGTGTATATGCTGATAAGGACCTTAGTGTATAGATTGCTTCTTCTGTTATTGTTATCATTATTTCTTGATTTATTTGTTCATTAATTTTTTATAAATGTGTTACTGGCACTAGATTAAAGGTAGATCTGTATTTTAAGTGTGAAAACTGCTTATGGTATTTGTTCATTGATTATTGTTTTATTAGAATTAATTTGTTTAAAGGTCCTACTTGTGCAAATAGAGTATCGAAGAGTAAAAGTAAAAGCGCATTCTCTATCTCAGGATTTAAATAAAGAAGTTGCCTTTTCTGTTAATGGTATAATGGATGCACACGTTTTAACATAATCAATTTAATTTTTTGAATGCACTTGTACAACTAGAGTTACAACTGGTACAAGTCAAATTATTATCTGTTTCTCTCTCTTTTAGTACAATGAACATCTCATAATCAAGAAACAGTTTGTTCTATGGACATTGCCGTATTCTGTGAAAGATTGTGTTAATGGTTGCTGAGTAAGTAA
>NW_003558304.1:0-1150 GCF_000090795.2 Amphimedon queenslandica
ACGAGAGGCAGATGAACTAGATTTTGAAAAACCAACCTCAAATGATAAGGACTCAAGGTCTTATCAGTCATTTTTGGTATAACGGTAATATGAAACTGGGAAAAGAAGCAAATAGTGAAGAGTAGTACATGAAACATCAATTTAAACAACTACAAATGATAAAAACTCAGGCAGATCAGTCACTTCTTGTGTAAACTATAGTATGAAACTGAGAAAGGAAGTAGTGAGAAGTGATTAGAGCATTAAATATCATTTTACAAACCGAGTCTAATCAGTCACTTATGAAAAAAAAGGAACAAGTTAAAAGTAGAATGAAATGAAACATTTCAGAAGTCAACCTTATACAAACTCTGGCTGATCAGTCACTTCTGGTATTTTTTATTTTACCATAAAATTGAGGAAAGAAAAAACAAATACTGAGAAATTAGTAGTACATAAAACATCTGAATAAATGTAACCTCAAATAAGGACTCAGTCTGATCATTCACTTCTGGTATAATTTATAGTATGAAAGTGGGGAAAAAGAAACAAATAGTTAGTAGTACATAAAACATCCTTTTCAAACCAATTTCAAATGATAAACTGTCTGATGAGTCATTCCAGGTATACGTACACTGAAACTGAGTATAGGGAGAAGTAAGTATTACTTGAATCATCAGGTTTAAATAACAACAAATGAAGAGAACTTATTCAGATCAGTCACTCATGGCATAATCTATACTATGAAACTAAATAGAAATGAAACAAGTACTGAGAAGTCATTAGAATGTGAAACATCATTTTAAAAAGCAACTTCAAATGATTAGAACTAAGTCTGATCAGTCACTAATAGTATAAAACTGTAATATGAAAGTGATGAGAAAAAATAAAGAAATGGTGAGATGTCAGTAATTCATTTAACATTACTGGCACTATATTTAGTGATCCGACAGTCAGCACACTCATCATTTTACTATTGAACTGTAAGTGTATGAATATACAGATTATGATTATAATTACATTATGATTAGTTGTTATTAATATTTTTAAGAATAAATAAATCAATGGAAAAGTTCATCAAAAATTTTAATAACTGCTACAAAACCAGACTTTTTTTGGAAGCCTTCTTCCATCAAGAACATTTGAGATGTAACGCACTTAAAACTTTACT
>NW_003558305.1:0-1150 GCF_000090795.2 Amphimedon queenslandica
TCATTGATGAGTGTCACTGTGATCCAAAGGTTCCTAATAAGGATGGATATACTGTTCTTCACAGAGTAGCTCATAATGGATCACTTGATTTCATGAAGTACTTGATCAATCATCATCACTGTGATCCAATGGCTACTAACAATAGTGGTGAGACTGTTCTTCACTGTGCTGCTAGACACATGGATATTGTAAAGTATCTCATTGATGAGTGTCACTGTGATCCAATGGCTGTTAACAGGTGGGGACAAACAACTCTTCACCGTGCTGCTGGTTGGGGTAAATCTGCAGCTGTTGAATATTTACTATCAACTGGTAAATGTGATCCATTGGCTAAAGACTATGAAGGGAGAACACCATTTGAACTAGCTAAGGAGTGTGGTCACACTGATACTCTTTCTGTCTTCAAGAAGTTTGGTGGTATAAAATCATCTCATCCAATTGATTCTTATGTTAACGTCCTCCTTGTGGGTAATCCTGGAGCTGGTAAAAGTACTCTTAGTCATGTCATCAATGACACAGCTACTGGTTCTATTGTTCTTGGTTCCTTTAGAAATGTTGGAGGGGTAGTGGCCTGTACTGCTGGCATCATTCCTTATAAACTACAACACAGGACACTGGGTAACATCATTCTTCATGATTTTGCTGGTCATTCTGAATACTACTCCAGTCACAGTGCTGTCATTGAGAATCTGTTACAAGGTTCTGGTGGTGTGTTCCTCATAGTAGTCAATATATTGGAGAAGGAACCAGTCAAACAGCTTCATCAGTGGCTAACAGTTGTCGCAAATGAAGCACACAAAGCTCTTAATCAATGCCATGTTATTGTAATAGTTAGTCATGTGGATGAGATATTCACTAATCCTTTTGAAAGGAGAAGGAGAAAGGAAGAAATACAGGAGATTATTGTAAGGGAAAGGTGTGATAGTGTCTTCTTAGATTGTCGTAAGCTTGGTGGGAGTGGTGTGGATTCCTTCTTTAATAAGTTGTGTAGTGCCTGTGAGTCCATTCGTAGTACAAGTGGAAGGAATTTGAGTCTTTATTGTCACATGATGTATGGTCTACTGGAGGAAAGGAAAGAGAATATACTGACCCTCTCTGATGTAATGTCTGCTGGTAAGGACAATGATGATTACTTTATACCAGATGAGAG
>NW_003558306.1:0-1150 GCF_000090795.2 Amphimedon queenslandica
TACCAACACTGTAATGCCCAATCCAGAATTTAAATTTAAAGCTAAGCCTCTTTGTGTTGATTCTTGTCCAGGTAGACATTATTATTTACTTACTGTCTTGATTATTCCAATAAGATAAACTTCTTGAGCTTGGTGCTCAATGTGTTGAAGATTGTCCTTTCAATTATATGTCTGTTGGTGGCAATAATGGAACTATGAGATGTGTGTTATGTGATGGTCCTTGTCCTCAAGGTAAATTATCTGCATAATAGGTGCGGATTAATTAATATTTAGAATGTGCTGGTGGTGTGTTTGATTATAATGATCCTGGAAAACTATCTCAATGTACTGTCATTACTACTGAACTAAGGATTTCAAGCATACCTGTAAATGTTAAGTTAGTGCTATACTTTGCAAAAAATTTATGAAAAAACCTTTTTAGTCCATCAATATTGAATGATCTCAATGACATTAGAGAGATACGTGGCTCACTGGATATTAGTGGCTTCAATAAAGAGACTTTTCCATACTTATCTAACTTGAAAACTGTTGGTAATGATTCCAGTCAAGTTTTATCACAGTCATACAATGGATCAAGTGACTCTTTTAAGTATTCAATTATTATAGCTGATACTGATTTGGTTAGCATTGATCTCTCATCCCTTGAAGCTGTCATCAATGGTGGTATACGATTACAGAATAATCCTTCTTTATGTTACCTTGGAAATTTGAGCTACTACCTGGCCAATGCATCATCATCATCTTGTGTGTTGGATAATCACAGAAGCAGTATTAATGAATGTGGTTAGTATTTGTATTTTGTGTAGTTTGTGAGTATTTTTTATTTGCCATGGCAATTTGTCTAAGTATTTACTTGTATGCAGCATGTAACAGCAGGTTCTCGTATATAGTTTCCTTGATGGACATTGTTTAGTTCTTAGCTATAAATAATGCCTCACTATAGACTTGGGTAACATTAGAATTTTATTAGTTTCTATTTGCTAATGATGGCTCTATTTTTGCATTGAATATCACAATGACCTAAGCATACTTTGTTACTGTGAATAATCCTGTATTAACATAGCTACTTCATTTTTTACATAGCAAATTTTATCTTTATTATAGGTAAAATGAACATGACATGTCATCCTCAATGTTCATCTACTTCTGG
>NW_003558307.1:0-1150 GCF_000090795.2 Amphimedon queenslandica
GATGAGTGGAGGCTGTCAAGCTGGTGATTAGTCCAACGACCGTCAATTTGAAAACGAGAATGACTAGTGATAATGCCCCTTCCTTGCTCACTGGAACAAACTACAAAGCAAAAGAGAAGAGCATCAATCTGTTGCTGAGTAAGGGCCTCAGCATTCCTGCTCCAGTAATGCAAGGACAGTACAACCAGCTTCCATTTATTTTCAAACTGGCCCAGTTCATCAGGCGAGACTCTAAATATATCACAAAGCAATTCAAGTCTCTCTTCATCTCTTAGCGAGTCTAAATCTGTGATTAGACACTGAGCTGGTTTGACTGGCTTAAACTGTATATCACATTCACCAACACGCACTCCTTCTTTGACCTTTTGTGCCTTCAGATAAGGTTTTAATAAGCCATACAAGTGTCTCCTTAGAGGCTCGCCAATCTTTGTACTGGACTCTTTTTTAGGATTATCAATGATCATTGGTAAAATACATTTATTGAGAATCATTGGATCTAGTACTGAGGTTGAGAAGCATCCAGCACGATAATTATTGCTCGAGTATCCACAAAGGCAGTGGTGTCCCGTTGGCTGTCTTTAACTCTGTGCTCTTTCTGGCTTTATCCATACTTACTTCATCAACCTTGTACATATCTTTTGCTTTGTGAAAGTTTTCTCTGATAGCCATCACTTGCTCTGAGTTGCAGAACGTAGAGAAAAATTTCTCCACAGATGAAAAAGAAGCAATCCATCCAACCAATTCATCGGTATTCATAGTTTTTCACTGGAACAGGTAAGCTGTTCACTTTCTTTACCTTGATGATTCGCCGTAGCTAGTGCTGCTGAAAATTGCTGCGAGTAGGAGGTGTGGCTGAGTTATGACACGCCCAATATTGGGTGGAGCTAGCTTCCTGCAAATATAATCATAGATGTTAGAGTACAAGAAATACTCTAATATCTATGATATAATTCAAATGCATGCAGTGTAATGTCCTATGCATAAAGTTCTTAACATTAATGTTTCTATAAAAATTTTTTGAAAATAATTAAAAGATTAACATAAAAAATATATTATTGTCATAAAAAAGATAACAAAACTAAAAAGCCTAACATAATTGGTTTTCTTCATCAAAATCTGGAGGGAGCTCAAAAGGATTTTTAGTACTAAC
>NW_003558308.1:0-1149 GCF_000090795.2 Amphimedon queenslandica
CGCCCATCACTAATTTGTGTGTGGGTGGGAGGGGTTAAAATTTTTGTGGATAAAAGTAAACCATAAATTTAACGAAAATTAATACTCCACGAAATTTAGCCATGCCACCCCTGTGGGCTGGTTGGATAAAAAAAGATAAGGATGTGAGATAAGGATGAGACTTAATTCCACAGGTTGTTAGTCGCCCAATTTATGCCAATTCAGGATCTCAAGTCTTTGGTCTCTCAGCCCTTGGGAACCCTAAGAACCGGGTTCTTCCTATAAACCCAATGGCTTACCAAAGCTAACTACAATGATGTTTTGTGATGTCACAGTTTACATAGAGCAAGTGGTTGCACACAAATTGACTTTAAATACTAATAGAGTAGATCTTTTGATAATGATGGCCTTTATGAAGACTAGTTGACTCCAATAGCTATTGTACTGCTTATCAGGAAGAGCAAGACAGGTTTAAGAGTGTAACAACACAGCCAAATTATCAGCCATGTCTCTATGAATATCATTATAATATGTCATTAATGACATACATGCCATAGCTACATTTTTCAAATTCCTCACAGCTGCTTCCACTTCTTCCAAACTCAGTTGAATGAATGTAGTATAATAGGAACACAAGAATTACATTTGCCTACTTAAATTTACATTGACCTATACACTGTACATGTACAGTGTACAGTAGTTATGCTAACAAGCCTAACATGCAATGTAGTCTGCCATTACAGAATTTATTAATTGTACGCTGGTTCAAAATTTAATCACACTACATGTACATGTACATGTAGCTACAGCTTAAAAAATAATGCATTTTAACTAGATTTAATTTTTACCACTACATTTTTTATGGCATACATGTAGTAGTTACACATACAGTACTGTTATTTAAAGGGCAATTCAATAATGTGTGGCTCAATAATACCTCATGAAGTTGACATATAAGAGTTTTAATTTCCATTTCATAAACCAAACGTTAACAAGAATGTTTTCATGTACATAGCTTTTCAGTATGGATTGACTGATGGATTCGTGAGTCTTGTCCTCAAGAAGCTTGTCCTCATGGGTCCACCTAACGTTGGTAAGACAGCCTTTGAGGCTCTCCTCTTCAACTGGCCAGCTCCAAGGCATCATCACAGTACTGCAATAGCATCACGA
>NW_003558309.1:0-1149 GCF_000090795.2 Amphimedon queenslandica
ATGATAACTATGAAGCCATGACTTTCATGCAGTGGTGTAGGATTTCTTATCACACCACTTTGCAAGTACCCTCTTGTTTCTTTACTTTTTCGGGCCCAATTCAATCCTACTACTTTTTCATTTTTAATGTTTTTTATTTACTTGTTTCCATTCTTTTTTCTTAAATTTATAAATTAGATTCTGTGGTTAGGTTAATTATATTCATGCTGATCACGTGCGCATAAATTAAAATGGCGTCAAACCACAAACCCACACGGTGTCTGCAGCTGAATTCTGTCTTCCATTTTGTTCTTTGTCCTCGCTTCTTTTTGAAACTACCTTTGTGGTCCTTGACCCAAGCCCAGAGGAGTGATGTAAAAGCCAACTTAAGCACTTCTCTGATTTAAAAGATTAGAGGGGAGATAGAAGAAGATGAAAGAAGAAGAAAAAAAAGTCTGAAGAATTTTGCAGAAATTTGAATTTGGGCCTATTCTCCAGAAATGCTCCCGCTACATTACAGCCCACTTTAAAGGTATTAGGAGAATCGCTCAGTGAAGGAGAGCTCATCTAAGCCATTTATAAGGCTGTGCAACGTAAGATAAAAGAGTTATAAGTGTTTGAAAATCATAAAAACGGCCGCCATCTTGAAAAATCAACCTCAATCCTACATATAGGCTACCGCCTATATAATACATGTATAGTGACTTTATGTGGTTCTAGGAATGATTAGTGTTGTTTGTAATTTAATTAACTGGTTCCTGTATATATACTTTGTACAGTGACTTTTACTAGTACTAGTAATGATTTGTTTTTATTTGTGGTTTTACCAGTAACTACTAGTACACTACAACACACACACTGTACCAATGGATTAATAGACCGATAGGAATAAGGGAATTGAAGATTGGGACAAGTGTCTTATATTACTGATATGGTACATATGATAGAACATGAAAAATTTAAAAAAAAACAAGATTGAGTAGGATTCTAAAGCAAGTTCATAAAAAAGTAATAGAAACAAAGGCAAGTAGGATTTGAGACTACCAACGAAAATCCAAATGAAAATCCTACTCTCGTGACGCAAATTCTACTCTACATTGCATTTTTAATGCTATTATTTAAGTAACTACAGATCACCTTGCAATGAAGAGTAGAATTTGCGTCACGAGA
>NW_003558310.1:0-1149 GCF_000090795.2 Amphimedon queenslandica
ACTGATGTTAGTGTTAAAGGTTTTGTACCTCTTGTTTAAAAAATAATTATAATAAAACTGTCATAATTAATTTCATTACAGATATGAGGTTCACTCCAGTTACAATAGGTAATAATAATAATAATAATAATAATAAATGATTTTTCAACTGTAAAAGCGAAAGGATATACATGTACTACAGAACATAAACAATTTAGAACAGTTAAAGGCTAACTGCAACTTGTGCAGCAACCACAAAATCTGAAGTAATATTAATAGTTATGAATTAGGTGACAATTACTACAAGGACAAACATAATGGTAAGAGCATACATTAGTGTTATCAAAATAAACTAGAAAGTGATTCCACAAATGATTATAAATAAAATTCTTAAGATAATTAAAAGAGCGAGAAAGATCTAGAAAGGGGAGACTGTTCCACAGACGAACCACTCGATTGAAGTAGAAATGTCTACTACTAGACAAGCGTTTAAACACATACTTCAGCTTACCCATACCAGCAGTTCTAGTCGTGAAAGTCGTACCAGTACATTAGAGGTAGTAAATTTAGCTTGATGAGCCGATCTTTATATGAAAGAACAGAGCCTGATAGGATGTACTTTGTCGCCCTTCTTTGAACAAGCTCTAGAACTCGGATATCTTTGAGATGCATTGGACTCCATACCTGTGAGCAGTAGCAGAGCTGTGACCGGACTAGTGTCAGGTATAGGTTGTGTACTAGTCAGTTCAATAGCTGGACCCATTACCTGGTATCTATGGATACACACTGGAAGTGCTAATGCTAACTTCTTTGCTTTAACATTAACTTATTGAATTAGTCAGATACCTTAAGGCCACTATTATTTGCGAGTATTATTTTTTTTCAGTTTAGTCACACCCCTCTTCAATCATGGCTGCAAATGCTGTTTCTGTATCAATTTTAATGAAAGACAAGACTGGTTTTCATTTTAAAGATGATGGAGGTCCTCTATGGCAGTGTACAGTACCTAAAGGAGAACTTGTAATTGAACAAACAAAGGAAGAGATACCTCCAATCGAGAGTGACAAGCCTCCACCAAATTATCGTTTGTATAGAGATGATGAATACGTTGTTTTACATTGTGGACCTATGGATGTATGTCCATTAAGTGACAAAGAAATGGAGTATCTA
>NW_003558311.1:0-1149 GCF_000090795.2 Amphimedon queenslandica
ATAATTATACTGACCAGTTTTTAATCTGTACATATGGACTTCATTGCACCATTGATCAGCAACTCCACTGTACTGGGCACCAGGTTGTGGTGGGGTATTATTAAAAGATGGTCCATTTCCTCCAATTACTACAAGATAGTCCTCATCATTCACTTTTATTGCTATCATGCTGGAGCCATCCTTCATCATAGGACCATGATGAGGTGTAGTAGGAGAGAGTTCCTTCCAATTGAAGGTATCAACATTAAAACTGTATAAAATATTATTTAATATTTATCAGTAACTATTATGTTTACCTGTATAAACTATTATGATAACAGTGACTATGACCACAATAGCCTCCAAAAAAGAATATTTCATTTCCAATGACAGCAGCAGCATAGCCACGGACACCAAGTGGAGGGTCACCAGTGGTAGGCTTTTGTACCCACTCACCAGTTGGTAGGTGACAGACCTCCACTACAGAACACATTGATTTCTTCTTTTCATTATTGTGTACTCCAGAGAGATCAGGCATCCTCCCACCCCACATGTACAGGTAGTCTCCTACCTGTACTGTAGAGTGATCGTTCCTCTCCTTTGGTTGATAGACTATAGATAACAAGAGGACACAGTAATATAGTGAATAGTTATAATAAGGAGAGGATACAGAGGAGTAAAGTAAGGGAGAAAGAGAACAGGTCACTTACTTGATGACATCTCCTCCAGTA
Organism: Amphimedon queenslandica; assembly: GCF_000090795.2. Lineage (NCBI taxonomy): Eukaryota > Metazoa > Porifera > Demospongiae > Haplosclerida > Niphatidae > Amphimedon > Amphimedon queenslandica. The sequence continues at coordinate 711 of NW_003558311.1, forward strand.
AACAGCCTCTACAGTCTACACTATTAATAATAATTAACTCAATAATAACATACCATACATACCTCACCTGACATACCCACACACTGCACTCACACACTTTCTTGTAGTACAATGCATATATCATACGTTCAGCCATTATAAATCATCATCACTCTATGAAGAGGTAGAAAGAGAGAAATTGCTTAGATTTCCATGACTTCGTTTATTTCCTGATTATGCATGTACATACGTGTACATGTGCACGCTTGTATTGTTTGTCCTTATTTTTGATGCTCCTATTACTGGTATAAAAGTTTTGATAGACTATACAGCAATGACTGGACTAACTGCATCAAAGGAAACTACACAAATAATGTGAAGTATTAATTTCTTAGAGGGAAAGGCCCTTAAAAATAGATATACTATATCCCAGTTCAGTTTGGGACGGAAGTGGAAGCAC
>NW_003558312.1:0-1148 GCF_000090795.2 Amphimedon queenslandica
CATTAATGCAGTCAGTTAATACTGTAATGGAAGCAATGTATTATATGCAGTATAATTATATTAACCTCTCTCTGAACATTTCACACCAACATCAGTTGTGTGACTAGCAAATGATGGACTTGATAAGTAAGTACAATGTTCTAATCTATCTTCATTTCCAGTACAATGTAAGTAATGAAACACTACTGGACCAAATCCTTGACCATAAGCATTCCAAAATATCAAAGCTCCTGCAATGGGGTCAATGGGGTCAATAAGACAACGTAACACAAAATCAAATAATAGCTATCATACGTGGTGTCTGATGACCAAGTCTTCTACATACAACATGAGCATCTCTAACATCAAATCCATATCTACTAACAGTACCCCACACTCCATTACTGCAATACTCTACTCTCCCTTCCACTTTATTAGGACCATTAGGACCAACAAGACGCATAGTACCAGTAGAACAATTTCCTGTGCATTTATGTTTAAATCAAACAATTTAAATAGGTTATACCTGGTACAATGTTTCCTTTACATCTAACTCCAGATATTTTGTACACACTATAATAACTAGATCTAGTGTAACAGCTTGATGTAGAAGACTTAAAGCAATCATTCAAACTTGACTCATTCCCAATGCATCTCCAGTCATACAATGTTGGTATTCCATGTCCATATCCAAAAGAATTATAATAATAAACAGGTTGTGCATCTATGAATATGTACAAAGTGTGTAAACCTCATGATATCATTATAATTCATTGTACCTGTTGCTGGTAGACCTAATTGTCTACACACTACAAATGCTTCTTGATGTCCCCAGAGATAATCACAGGCACTAGTCCATGCTCCATCATTGCACACTTCAACAGTTCCTTCTGTTGGTATTAGTCCATCAGTGAGTCGCACTGATCCAGTACTACATGAATTAGCTACAAAAAATACATTAATTTACATGTAAATAACTTGTACAGCCATAGATACCTGGACATACTATACCAACATCTTCTGAGTGTGAATGACCATAAGTTTTACCAATATCAACAGCTTTATTGCAGTCAAGCAAGTTATTCTCAGTTCCAGTACAATACAAATAACAGAGCCATATTGGACCAGTACTTTGACCATAATGAGCATTACCATAGTATCTTACAGCT
>NW_003558313.1:0-1148 GCF_000090795.2 Amphimedon queenslandica
GGCAGTACAGTTAAAAAAGAAACTCCAGTAAATGGAACTTGCATTGAGATTAAACTCATTGATGGGCTAGAGGCAGCAAGTGTCACCTTTGGCCTTTCAGCTTTAGCAGTTTCTTTCTCAACATACATTCTCTTAAAAATGACCAAGGGAAACCAAATCAGAAAGAAGATAACTTGTCGCCGACTTTGCTGCACAGCTACTGCAGTCATTATTCAAATTGTTCTTCTTGTTGTTCCACGAGTTATGATAATATATTATGCTATTGAGTTTTTTGTGCCTTGGGATACTAACAATATAAATGGTCTCTTTGATGAGAACTCTGTATTGAGTGCCGTTGCTATATGTGATGCCCTCAGTCTCACAATGTTCACACCATGGCTATGTTTTGAAAAAGTGAAAAAGCCAAGCACAAAAATCACACCAGGGGAAATTCCTTAAATTATAATAATTATAATTGTCTATAATTGCATTTAACAATACAATTATTTAGTTTATATTTTGTTAAATTATTCTTGTGCATCATTCCTCCAATGTTAAATATTTGAAACTTAAAGGGTCAAAATTATAAAATTATGTACAAAATTATGTACATGTACATGTACAATACATGTACCTACTACCAAATCAGAGTAAATCAGTAGCTTGAGATAGCATACATGTACAGTATAGTACATGTACAAGCAAAATTATAGTGAAGCTCACCTCATTACTACATGCACATTGCATTGCCACTATGGTAATACACAACATTGTGTATACATGTACATGTACATTGTATGTGGGCAGTAACATACATGTACTTGTAGTATGGTGCGTGGGCAGATCAAAGGCGCCGCCAGTGCTACAACTTCCAATAACCGCATGGTAGGAAAATGTAGCACTGTGTGGAATATATAGTACTGCACAGTATAATATGTATGGGCTTTCCTGATAACCACAAGCTTTGATAGAGGCAAGTAACAGCCTCAGCTACATACACTAGACATGTATTAGTTAAAGCACTGTTGAGAGTAGGTTACGGAAATTATTGCAGGAGGGGCGGTCGAGAGGAAAATGTAGCACGAGGCGAAGCCGAGTGCTACATTTTCCTCGAGACTGTCCCAAGTGCAATAATTTCTGTAATCTACGAATCAACAGTGCTTGATTGG
>NW_003558314.1:0-1148 GCF_000090795.2 Amphimedon queenslandica
GCTGATTTCACTTCTCTCATGATGTGAGAGAATTTTGCTTGTAATTCATCCAAAGAATCTTGAACTGCTTGATCTTCTTTTGGACAAAATATAATTTCAACATCTCCTGAAGCTAAACATATAGAATAGATTTATGTAACAAATTACAAAAAGTACAGCTTACAATCAGAAATTTGTGTTCTTGGTGATATTGATAAACTTGATATACTTGATAACTTGTACCAGACATACTTAGCAGCTGCATAGGTAGAGAATTTCTTCCATTGGGCACAACTAGCTTTATCCATGTCACCCCAATCAGCAATTGCTTTGATAACTATACCCTCAAATTCCTTTGGCTTCCCTAAAATAGTAGCTGCTTCCATTTCACCTCCAAGTGCTTGTGGAACTTGACGTTGTATTTCATCTTTGTGTTGTTGGCTGGTGTTGAGGGAAGACTCAGTGACTAATATATCATCTCCTGTCAAGACATTAACATCATAATTGATTCCATCGTCTAATGAGAATCCGTCATGATTCTTAAATATATCATACAGTGTTTTCCCGCTATGATAATCTTCAGTTTTGAATTCACTGTTACCGCCATCCTTGTACTTTGCAATTGATATTTCTTTCACTCTTTTTGCTACAAGTATGGATCCAAACTTAGTCTTCTTTTTGCCTTCTTCCATGCCATAGCAGATACCAATTGCAATGACATATTGAGCTTCCACTACTTTTTGAATCGTCTGGAGCTTTTCTGAAGTGACCTCTTTACCTTGTTCAGTGCGTATGATGGCTACTTTGTACTTTCCATACATTGCAATGTAGAACGTGATTCCTTCTGACCTTGTTTGTGTATATTTCTCTCCATTTATTGGTGTAGCCTGTCCCATTACAGCATTGAACTCAACATCAGTGGCTGTAACAAGAACTATATTAATATCTTTCACAAGATCATCAGTAAATGGCTCATTTTGAATTTTATTTTTAAGCTCTGGACAATATTTGCTGACATCTGGAGGTGCTTTAGCACCACCTTCATTGATCCTATCAACAATAAAATTAAATAATTATTAAACTCTAAGCAATTATTTTTTTCTATCTAATTCTTATGACTCCAGCTCCTCATAGCCACTAATTTTTGACTTACCCCAAATCAATGTCTT
>NW_003558315.1:0-1148 GCF_000090795.2 Amphimedon queenslandica
TACATTTCTATAAAGCCAATTTATTTCTTTTAATTTCCTTAGTGCTGCTTTTATTTTATTCACATCAACTAGGCTACGCCAGACATTATTTGATTTAGTAGGCTGTCCATTAATAATAATATAAAGTTCTGGATTAGGCAAATGATTAGAATCTATACCAATCTCATTTAAAGTTTCCATGGTTTTTTCTAATGGAAGGGGTAAATAAAACATTGCACCTTTAAGAGCCTTCAAAGAATTATATGTAGGCACTTTTAAGGTGTGTGTGCCTAGTCTAACAATTGTCTGAAAACATTTGGCCCTCTGTATTAACTGGCAACTCAAAGGATCCAAATTTTCCAATTCTTTGGGTAGTGGCTCACACTGTAACCCATTGAGCACACAACGTGCTGGAACTTTATTTTTCCTAATAATAGGTTTACAATGATTACAAATATACATAACTTTATTTAATGCTGTAGGATCATTTTCTCTAATGTAATCTAATAGGATATTCCAAACATCACTATCTAAATTTTTAGCCTCAGTGACAGACTTTTTTCTTAAAAGCCTCTCACAGCAACAACATGCATTAACAGCCTGATCAGACAAAGCTTTCTTAAACTCGTCAATAGCATCTGAATACTGAAAATAAAGTACAGTATCTAAGTTTGGTATTCTAAATGGGTCTTCTTCTTCGCCATCATTTATAGCGTAATACACATTATCAAATTCAGTCTCATCGGCTTCATTAATTTTTAAATCTATCAATTGTGCTACATCGCCATCAGCAAGGGAAGAATAAATGATATCTACTGTTAAATGGGCATTTCTAGCAACATAAAAGTGTCTTAAAAGGCGTCTCAACAAAGGATAATGAACAGATGCATTGCGTAAAATACGCAGCATGCTTTTACATTCAGTATCATTACTACTACACACAATAGGATGGCCTATCCTTTCACAAACAGTTTCTGAATATTTAAAATATTTTTCAACATTATTTTCATCTTTTTTAACAATTACCGTTACACTTGCATTATCCCAGAAATCATGTTCATGCACTTGATCTATTTCTTCAACATGCAGGGATCTTGTCATATAATGAGTATTAGGACAATTATCACATGCATCTAAATGCTTCCTCAATTCTTTAATGGGTTCATCAA
>NW_003558316.1:0-1148 GCF_000090795.2 Amphimedon queenslandica
TCATTGAAATACTTTTATGCATAATTTATTTTTATTTTTGTAGATACAATTAAAAAAGAAACAAGGTTTTACTCAGTCTCCAAAAGATTGTTTTTCTAAGAATGACTCCCTAATAAAATCAGTTGGAATTAAATTTTATTTTTATTTTCGGGTAGTTTACAAGCATAATATTATTTTGAAATTTTTTTTGCAAAATAATAAGTTTCTGTAATTTTTATTAGATCAATCTCAAGGGCGTGGTGTGGGTGTGGTTAGCCTTGCCTTAAAACCACGTGGAGTCATCATGAGAATTTTTTATACTCCTGAACCTGGATTTCCTATTTTCGACATGAGATAAGGGAGTTTCTGATTGGCTGAAGGTGTTTAGTTGCTCCTAGTGAGTCAGAGAGTTGTTCCAGAGGATAATGGATTTCATGCTTACCTCAATGGACTTTCTTAGTGTGGTGTTGTCCTCGGAGAGACTAGTTAGAGAGAGACTATAGAATACATGTACTTTTGTTGCATAGAGAATCTGAACCGATTCCAATCATAGATCAATGGTCTGATTAGTCTTGCCCCGCCCCTCCACAGGTAGCGAAGGGCAGGACGAAACTTAGTCTCGCGTAGCCAGCCCCTCCCTCAACGGGAGGGTCTGGTCGAATGAGTGTAGATCGTTCGTTCTACTTCACCCCAAAACAGGGTGAACCGGATGTGGTTGTAGTAGGCGTTACCTTAATCCTCGTGGTACATCAAATGCTCTTACTCAAGCTAAAAACTCTGGCACTAACGCAAAGAAAAGAAGCAGAAGAGAAGCTGTTTAGCCATCCAGACAAAAATTGTAGCCTGCTCTCTCCAACAGCCTCGCCAACAACAGATAGCAGATCATAGCAGATATTTAACCACGTGTTGCATAAAGTATGCGGTGGTGAACAAACATACACGGACTTATTTAATTAATCACGGAGAACGAATGATGTACACTCATTCGACCAGACCCTCCCGTTGAGGGAGGGTCTGGCTACGCGAGACTAGACGAAACTATGTTCTGATTAAATCTGGAATTTTTTAATTTGTTCAAAAATGGGCCCAAAGTCCCTGTATTATAAGTCAAAAAAGTATGGCTGCAATTGGTTCATGGTTCTATGTGCATGTATATAGCTACTGTATAA
>NW_003558317.1:0-1148 GCF_000090795.2 Amphimedon queenslandica
TCTTATGAATGTATATATACATCTCTCTTTTCCTTGTCTCTTAATTTTCTTCTTTATTGTTTGTCTTTTCTTTCTTGTTCCTCCTTCTTTTGTTTTAGAGAAACAATGAGAGAATTAACAACCAGTGACACTGATCCTGATGCTACCATGGATACTGCTGTTGAGGAGAAGGACAGTTACTTTAGCAACTATGGACATCATGGCATACATGAAGAGATGCTCAAAGTAATTTTAAATGTCTACATGTACATTTTATACATACATATGGCTAAGAACTTTGACAGCATGCTGTGCCTATTTGCATATACATGTATATATAATGTGCACCTAAAATTCATCTCATTCTCTCTCTTTGCTTTGTAGGATGAAGTTAGAATGGATTCTTATGAATTATTCATTACTAAAAACACTGAGATTTTCAAAGATAAAGTATAATTACATGTACACGTATTTTATCAGCCTTTCTTGTCTCTTTTTATCACCTTCCCCCTCCCTCTCTCTCTCTCTCTCTCTCTCATTTCTATACAGGTTGTTCTTGATATTGGTTGTGGTACTGGTATTCTCTCCCTCTTTGCAGTTAAAGCTGGTGCTAGTCACGTATTCGCCATAGACCAATCACCAATCATACACAAAGCAGCAGAGATAGCGAGAGAGAATGGAGTTGATGATAAAATCACATTTATAAGAGGAGAAGTGGAGAGTGTTAGGCTACCAGTTGATAGTGTTGATGTGTTGATATCAGAATGGATGGGGTACTTCCTTTTATTTGAGTCTATGCTTGATACTGTCCTATATGCTAGGGACAAGTGGTTGATTGATAAGAAAAATGGTGAGATGTATTAATGTACAGTTGCTAAATCCAGGGTTTCCCCACAAAGCATGCTAAGTGAGCTAAACAGCATGAGCTTCATGAGCTGACAAGCACTACAATACAGTACATGGCATTTGGAGCAACTTAAAAAATTCATAACAAATCCAAACTTGATTGGAATCAGTTCAAACTTGCTACACAACATAAGAGCATGTATATGTATCAGAAAAAATTATAAAAATGAAGAATTCTCTCCTAGTCATTTTTGACAAAATTTGGCCAAGAACCCTGTACTAAACAAGAACATAAAAAATTTTAAAAAACAAGATTGAGTAGG
>NW_003558318.1:0-1147 GCF_000090795.2 Amphimedon queenslandica
CCACTGTTACCATTGTTACCACTGTTACCATTGTTACTTCTTTTACTTTTGTTAACTCTATAAGCCAATTCAACCACCTCAGTTAATCTACCTTTCAAATTTGTATATTTATGCTTGTTTTATGCTGTGTCATAATTGCTTTACGTATATGATACATCAACCACTCAAAAACATGCAGCAAGTATATCATTATTAAAAGTAATTTTGCTGAATAAGATTGCTTACTGAGATACATCATTAGTTATAATCCATTGCTGCTTAAAAACCCTGTTCCAAATGTATTGTTATGCTGCCTCAATACCACAAACTTATTATCATCCTATAAAGCAGTTGACACTAACAAGCTTTTATTGGTTACCACATACATGTTACTGTGTAACTTCCGTTACTGGTAACATCAGGCATTAATATACTCCTTAAGCTCCTATATCTTGCCATGTCTAATGTCAATGGATTGTCAAATTGCTCAAAAACTATTATACAGGGACACTGATCAAATTTAATCAAAATTGACAAGGAGAGAATTCTTCAATTTTTATTGTTTTCTGATGCCTATACATGTACCGTATTTTCTCGATCTAACGCTCGGGCGTTAATCTCTTTTAGCCCATTCTGGAATGGGCAATAAAATGTGATGGGCATTTAATTAAAATGGGTGTTATTAAGTGGGTGTGTTCATTAGGTGGGCGGTTATTACAAAACACATGTGCTTTTGAGTGGGCATTGGGCAATGGCAGGCTTACTGGCCTTTACTGTAAACAGTGTTGTTAGAGGACACCACATTTATAAATCAATATGGACACCATTTCTTGGAGAAGAGTTTGTTTTAGAGGCTGAAGATGGTAATGAGCATGATCAACATGCTGTTGCAGTCATGAAGGATGCCACTGTTGTTGGACACATGCCTCGCTATCTCTTACCTGTGTCATGGTTCTTCATCAAAAGAGTTGGAAGCATAACATGTAAAATTACTGGGCCCAGAAAACATGGAGTTGGGTTGGAAGTTCCTTGTGACTACACTTACAAGGGCTCAAGAAGAAAACTAAAAAAAGTACTGGACTCTTAATATACACAACACTATAAACAAGTTGTTATTAATTAATTTTTTTTAGTAGTATTATAATAGTGCTTATCTTTCAATCATTTT
>NW_003558319.1:0-1147 GCF_000090795.2 Amphimedon queenslandica
TTATTCGTAGCTCAAGAACAAAATGAGTCTCTCAGAGGGGGAAAAGATGGTTTTTCTAGTTAAAGAGTGACGCAGCTACTAACGCATGCATTGATTTACTGAACAAAAAATATTAATAAAAAGCATAAACATTGGTTAGTATTGTGTTTGAGTTTTGTTTGCATGAATTGTATTCTCTTGGAGTTATTCAAGAATAAAGCAAGAAAATCCCAGTTTTTTACTCCAAAATCGGTCAAAAAATCCCAACCCTCCTAGCAACAATACAAATGAATGGAGGTTTGCCCACGCCCACGCTTCCGTTGCCAATCCCTTTCATTTACTCTATTATCTATGATTTTAGCAGAATTCACTATGTAGTCTTGTATACTAGTTTTATGAAGAATAATAATGAGATTACCAACTACTTATGGGAACACTTTATCACTAACTTCAATTCATCTGATATATGCACCTTCCACTTTGTATGTCCGTGTGGCAACTGCCATGTTATAAATGCATTCTGATTTTAACACTAGTTAATTGTATTATAGTTTTTATTAGTATTGCATTGTACATTATAATTATTTCTATTTCGGGCTTTTACTTTTACTTTTTAGTATAAGCCTTCAACTGCTCATTGTCCTTGAAAATTTTTTAATTATTTGTTCCTTTTTGTCAATTTAAGTTGTAAAATCCGTTATTATTATTATTATTATTATTATTATTGTTATGCTATTATACTATGCATTATTATTGATAGCGAGACATAATTTACAAGGAGCCTGCTAATAAAAAACATACTCATATGAACCTGAACCTACAACTGAATGGCAGTAATGATCAACCAATTTCAATTCTCCGTATCATTCATAATCATTGATCACACCAATGATATGGAGAATGGACAGTTAATGCTCAAATTTTCAACACAATTATAACAACTTATAATTCATACAGCACACTTCCTGTTCATACAGCACAGTTTCCTGTTGTATATAAATTGAGAGCTGTAATGCCCACCATCCACTATTCAACTTTGTTGAAAGCAACTTTGTGGTTACTTTGATGTGCTGTCAGCTCTGTTGCCTGAAATAGAACTCAGTTCTATTTTAGGCAACAGAGTTGCCCTAAGATCAAAGTAACCACAAAGTTGCTTTCAACAAAGTTG
>NW_003558320.1:0-1147 GCF_000090795.2 Amphimedon queenslandica
ATAAAGGTGTATAGAGTTACTATCAGACTATTATTATGTGCTTTGATTGCTTTAATTTTATTGTACTTAATGCTTTGAGCCGTGTTTGATGAAACCCGATTTTTGTTGCTTTATTAGATTCCTTCATGGAGACCAGCTGTGTATAAAGGAAGTTCAAAACTTAATGTTAGAATAAAAGAAGAAGTTAGGGCTGTCCAGGTGAGTGGGTTGCTGTGACTTTTAATTTACATACCAATAGTATGATAAGGAAGACATTGAAGACATATGTCAATTGTATGGATCAGTATTATGCAAGGTACATAACGAGTTATTATTAATTAGAATTATTAATTAAACTATAAGGATATTATGATAGAATGAGATACTTTTAGTTAGTGCAATGAATTCGCCATTTTTAACAGCATGTACACTGTCACACCCTATAGTGGGAAATTTTTGAGAGAGTTAAATTTGCAGGTGAATTGCTAAATTTTGGAGACTGGCTAATTTTAATTAGGCCAATTAGTGGCCATGTGCCACTGAACATGCATATAATAGCTCAAAATGGCAGCTTTTATTTTGTTAAATGGTTATCAAAGCGCCAAATTTAATTCTCTCCAAAATTTCCCACTATACAGTAATTGAAATACACAAAATAATAAACATTTATTTCATATAATAGGCAGAACTTGAGGGTCACCCTGACATAGTATTAAACTTGACCACGCCTCCTGACTCCTCCCATCTCGATCACTTAACTGTTCATTCTTGTGTACAGTCGTCTGATGCTGAGCCAGTACTAGCTGATACTACTAATAGACACACTGACACTCCTCATTATTCAAGGAGTGTTAGGTTCTCGGCTCCTTTGGAGACATTCACATTGTGTCATTATCAACAGTCACCAGCTTTGATACCAATAAGAGGATTCTATCAAATGAAGGTATGTACATGTACATGAATCAGAATAAGTCTTTAATAAGATATATTGATCATATAAAGTGTTGAAATAGATACAGTACATGAATACAGTAGAGTGCCTTTTTTTTGAGGATTAGGCTAATTTTGCGAATTAGCCTAAAAATCTATTCTGCGAATTTAATTTTACGCTAATTTATGCTGTCTGCCATCTTGTATTGTAACAATTTCATTTTCACAGAAGTAATTT
>NW_003558321.1:0-1147 GCF_000090795.2 Amphimedon queenslandica
ACAGTAACTAACTAACAACTGACTAACTGAAAATTGACAAAAGACTGACAAAAAGTCACACAACATAATTATAGCAACTTATATGTACATAACAAAACCACAATAGAGAGCACTAGTAATAACCATACAGATAGTTTTAGAACAACTACAAAAAGAATATCTAGAACATAGAAGAATAATCAAGATGGTACACATAGACACACATCAAAATTATAAACACAATATTAATTACAATAATAATAATACTCCCACTTAATTCACATTGAGTTTATAATTAAGTTACCGTTCCTTGATTCTCATTTGATCACGGAGTGCTTCAAACTTTCCTTTTGATAACGGCTTGGTTAGTAAGTCTGCAATCATATCTTCACTGGGACAGTAGCATACCTTGATTACTTGATCTTGAATTGCTTCACGAATGAAGTGATAATGTATGTCTATGTGCTTGGTCCTCATGTGAGCAATGGGATTCCTTGCAATAGCAATTGCCCCTTGATTGTCTTCATTTATAATAGTGGGACCAGGTGGGACTGCATTCAGACTGTTCAGGAGTCTTCTAAGCCAGATTGCTTCTTGAGCACAGGTACTCAGTGCAACATATTCAGCCTCTGAAGTAGACAATGCTACTACACTTTGATTCTTACTCAACCAACTAATTGGTCCTCCTGCTAGCTGAAATAAATTACCAGTAGTAGAGTGACGGTCATCATTTTCTCCTGCCCAATCAGCATCTGAGTACCCTATGAGACTACATCCCTTCTCAGATTGTTGAAACTTCAGAACTAGGTCACTTGTTCCCTTCAAGTAGCGTAAGATTCGTTTAGCAGCACTCAAATGTATCTGAGATGGCTTAGAATTGAATTTAGAAACTATTCCCACTGCCTGTGCAATGTCTGGCCTTGTAGCTATAGCCACATACAATAAACTGCCAACAATAGACTGATACTCAGTAGGATCAACTGGAATTCCTTCATTATCTTGGGCCAATTTCACATTAATGTCTGCTGAAGTAGACATTGTCTTACTATCAGATAGACCAAGCTTCTCAATCACATTAAGTATGTATTGCTTCTGATGTATGTAGAGTGATTCTTCTTTTTGTCACGTTCAATGCTGATCCCCAGACAGTAGTGAAGTTCCTCCATGT
>NW_003558322.1:0-1147 GCF_000090795.2 Amphimedon queenslandica
GCATGGTAAAAATCAAAGCATCACCTTCTTTCTTTGTAAAGATATAACTTGCTAAACACACTTCGTGGATCACACGATAATCGGCCGAGTTCACTCAATTTTCGTCACTTAACCACAACGAAGCAAACTTTATTCGAAGAATAGTTTTATACCACCAGAACTTTAGTACTGACTGTCTTCTTCAAAAAGGATCACACAGCCGGCTTCTTAGGTACACTCAGCTACCATAAAAAATATTTAACTTCTTCTACAATAAACGGACACGCCTAACATTATTGATTATTATTAAAATTAGTTATTATTTACAGTTGTTACATGTAAATTTAAAGTTTTTTGATTTCGCCTTTTGAAATGAAATTTTATAACAATAACAGTGATACCACTGGTTGCAGCTGCAACAAAAGACCCAATTAGACTCATCAGGATGTGAACATTGCTTTAGGGAACAATCAGACTTGACTATTATTGTAGTATAATTAGACTACGTCAAGATGTTATCCTTTACCTTTAGATTTCACATTCCTTTTGGTAGCATAAGTAGTAGGAGGGACTGCATCTGTATTATTGAATAATAAATTGTCATAAATTATTAATTAAAAATAAATACCTTTAGCAATACCATTATTCACTGTACATTGTCCAACTCTTTCCATTTCTGTAATTATCAATAATAATAAAGATAATAATAATTAAAATTTTACTACGTTTAGTTCTGACACTCCTTCTTGTATCAACTCTATGTGCACCTAAGCATAAACTATAAAATTAATAGCAAAATAAATTATTGTATACTTTGAACACTCTTCTTTGCAGTAGGATAATCAGCTGATTCTATATTAAAAATAATAAAATAAAATAAAAGAATTATGTGACACCTTTAGCACTTTTCTTAGCAGTAGTTGCATTAGCAGGACTTACAGTTGTTTCTATATTACATCAACATTTATAAAAAGCTAGTATATTAATACCTTTAGTTCTAACACTTCCCTTACTCCCCTTAGCAGTACGTATAACTCTCTCTGTTTCTACATAAGTCAATAATAACAATTAAAAACCTGTAACACTTGCGTAGGCAGGCACAATTGTCTTTGTTCAAAAATTGCATAATAGTACCTTTAGCTCTATTGCTCTCTTTGGCTGCAGTACT
>NW_003558323.1:0-1147 GCF_000090795.2 Amphimedon queenslandica
ATCTCTTCCTTACGGACATTGAAATGAGGTCTTCCACGAACACCATTATGCATCAAACCTGGAACACGAACATAGACATTATCATGACGAAGGACAGAATCAGAGTATGATTGCCAATGTGATCTCAGTATCAAAATATTAGCTAGTAAATCAGACAATAATCGTGTCACAGCATTTCCAGCAAAATCTTGTGACAATAACAGTTACTGTAATAAGAGTGCGACAAGTACTCTCAAGAAATTCGAGCTGCTCCAAAGCGTAAATGGTGTACTGAGAGTTACAAACACCGTACTGGCGTTGACATTCTGTAAGGAACTGCTCCACAGAGGTAAAATAATCATCCCAAGCTTGAGTCTCCATTTTAGTAATGTCCAGTATTGTCCACGCCCATCGATAATTAAATTGTGTCCCCTCCCATTTCCACCCAAGTGGGCCCCGTTTGGGGATTCAGATTTTTTAAAGCTGAGAATACACGGATGTAGGGGTTATTAGGACGTAGGGGTTATTAGGACGTAGGAGTCCTGAGAACGTAGGGGTTATTAGGACGTATAGGGGTTATTAGGACGTATAGGGGTTATTAGGACGTATAGGGGTTATTAGGACATAGGGGTCCTGAGAACGTAGGGGTTATTAGAACGTAGGGGTTATTAGGATGTAGGGGTCCTGAGAACGTAGGGGTTATTAGGACGTAGGGGTTCTGAGAACATATGGGTTTTGAGAACGTAGGGGTCATGCAGTATAACATAGAGGTTATTGCATTATTACGTATGGCATTTGCACTACGTATTTTTGACACAAATGGCTTGCCATAGCCTTTTTTGGGCGGTAAATGTCACCTAAAGGGTCAAATGAAAGATAGAGTTTCCTACATTTATCATGTAAAGTTTGATCATAGTGGCACACAGCTTTGAAAACTTTTATGTGCTTTAAGTTATGAATTTTAACTGTATACCGTAGGATCCCTTTTTTCAAAGGCTATAAATTTTGTGGATTTTTATTTCACGGATTGAATTTTTGCAGATTTATGCCGTCTGCCATCTTGTATCGTATTAACCTTCTACTTGGGCCTACTGCTGGTGCTCTGGCTAGCCTCCAAGAGTAAGCTACAAAATAAATGAATTCCTCATTAATATCAGTACAATTCTCT
>NW_003558324.1:0-1146 GCF_000090795.2 Amphimedon queenslandica
TATTTAAAATTTGAGTTAATTCCGATGAAGCTTGGATTTTTATGAATTTTCACAATGTTTAAAAAATTGGGCCAAATGCCCGTGCTACATGGATTTTGACCAAATTTTATCAAAAAATGACTGGAAGAGAATTCTCTGTTTTATAATGTTTTAAAACATAGATGTAATTATGTTGTGTATAAAGTTTGAGCTGATTCCAATCAAAATTAGATTTTTAATGGATTTTAAAAGTTGCTGCAAATGCTATGTACTGCATCATAATTTTTGTCAGTTCATGAAGCATGCTGTTTAGCTCACTTAGCATGCTTTATGGAGAACCCAGGGTAGCTTTATAAGTTTTGCAGAAGCAAAATGAATTAATGCTGTTATTTACCATCTATTCACATAGGTTTGACTCAAAATGAAAGCAAATATGGAATACAAATTTTGTAAACTAATTTATTACATGATTGTTTGTGGTGAAAACTTTTCAATATGACAAATCTAGCATAACTAGTGGCAATATAATTCAATACCTTCTAGATGCCTATGATGCAACCTTCCGTTGCTATTATGGCAATCATCTCCAACTGCAGAGTATGGCCTAACTATAGGGCTATCATTGAAGCAGTTTCATTGATGGTTAATGACTGAAATCATAGATTATATTAGACACATAACACATACATGTAGTAAGTAGTAACTAAAGTATAATGATGTTGTAATGGGCGTGGTAGAAACAATTAAATCAAACACACACATTAGAGTATAGAAAAGCATTAAATGCACATGTACTATGCAGATCATGTGCATCCCAGCAATGTACATGCATGTATGTTGCTCAATTTTATGACCACGACACTTCATAACATACTTAAAATAAGAAAGGATAAAAAAAATCCATCAAATTTTCGTCCTTAAAAATGGTTAAAAAAAAAATTCAAAATTCATGTAAACAGTCAATACTCTAATACCTGTGAATCAAGGCCATATCAAGGAAACACTACACTGGGAAAAATCTTTCAAAAAATCTGGAATTTTAAACTTATACCATAAGTTAACACAACACATTTTTAACACAACACATAATCACAGACATACATGAACATGCATGTGTACTTATTAACTAATCGAAAAAGAATTAAGTTCTAGATTTGCTATGACTAT